>NW_028155286.1:0-52000 GCF_963514095.1 Eutrigla gurnardus | reverse complement strand
GCCACAATTCTTACAAACATGTGGGTTCTCTCTGTAAGGTGCGGATATAGGAGGAGTCGAAGTTGCAGGTAAAAAAATGGACACTTTATTTCCTATACTTGAACAACTCTAAAATCAGGGGAAAGGGCAGGGGGAAAGAGTTCTGTGTGGCGAGAGTAGCCTTCTCCCAGTGGCGTCTCCCAGGTGACGCACATCAGGTCCTAATGAGCTCTGAGCGCAGACGCACTCAACTGCGGCCTCTCCGCGGCTCCTCTGCGGCACTGTCCAGGGTGCTGAAGGGGACAGGTTAGAACCGCAACACTAGCCGCCGGGAGAGGGAGGGGAGATCGCAGGAGGAGATGGACGCGCGCAAGGACGAAACTTTGATTTCAGAGGTGGGGGGGACACAAGTATTTTTAATAAAACTCTAACTCTTTCAGTTCACTGTGTTTTCTAGTAGTTCTTCTAGTTTTCTATTGCTAATTTTAAGTTTACTGTTCCCTTTTTTGCTTTGACTGGTTGTAAATCATGTAGCAAAACATTATCACCCAATTCTAATCCAATAGTAATTATAGCAACAATAATAATAATACATGTTATTGATCAGATTATTGAGAGCTTTGTAGATGATGAGGAGGATCTTGAAGTGGATATGCTGCTTTATTGGGAGCCAGTGAAGGTGTTGCAGGACGGGTGTAAAGCATTTCTTTGAGTAACTCACACTTTGACTTCTAAAGAAGTCTCTTATGTCCACTTTTCTTTTTTTAGACATCCTGGCTGCGTCTAATTACCAAACACACACGCACGCGCGCACACACGCACATGGACACCGATTCAAACGTTAATGTAAATAAAACCTCTGATATTACAATCCTTCTAGCTGACGTGAACCAGGCAGAACAAACTCCCAACTTCCAGTAGCGGACTCCTGTAGGACTCCTGACCGCAGACTAGCAGACCGTCGGTGTGCAAGCAAGATGGAGTGACAGCGGGGACGGCCAATCACACAAGAAACGGCAGAGCCAATCGAGGAGCTTGTGGGCGGTCTAGACTAAGGGAAACAGGCTTCAGCTTGAGCGGCCGTTTTCCGCTTGGTCCTAGTGCTTGACGCGTCTCTGTTTACTATAGCGTAACATTGTTTTTGGACGTTAAAAAGTGCACGGGACCAAAACGGCCTTTTGAAAATGTGCAGGGGACATGTCCCCTGTGCCCCCCCTAAATTACGAGCGTGTGCGGAGTAATAGCTTGGTAATAATAATTTCAAAGCTAACTTGGACGGCCAACAAGATTGTTTGCCTGTAGCACATAGGCCTACCTCTGGTAAGCCACTACTCACCTACTAATACTCTCTTTTGTTTCATTTCCTTCCTGAGAGGCTGCTGAGTCCCTCACACGTTTCATCCCCACTCCAAAATGCCACTAATATGGAGCAAAATGACTTAGTGGACTAAAGTGAGCTCCTGCAGCGGTTCACAGACTGCAGCCGAGAGGAGAAGGTTGGCTGCATCGGGGACACTCGTCTGGAAAAAGGCAAATGACGGAGTGTGCATTCGCAGCGCAGTTGACTGCGTGGTCTGATCCTAGCTGGATTCGAACCGGTGAAGACTGGGCCTGAGGCTCCTGCGCATGCGCATTATGCACTTATGCTTAATCACCTGCTCTAACCACTCGGCCATCGGCCAAAGCGACTCCTCGCCGTGAAAAAAAGGGGGCAGGTGACGATTATCACTGCCCAAACCCGCTGTTCTGGAAATCTTTCAGCATGACAGATGTGTGTGTACCTTGGGTGCTCTCCCCGTGTTAGCGTGGGTTCTCTCCGGTTCTATGCAGGCTCCCTCCTGCCACAGTCCCAAGACATGCAGGATGGGGATAGGTTCATTGGTGACTCCGTAGGTGTGAACCTGAGTGTGAATGCTTGTCTGTCTCTACGTGTCGGCCCTGTGATAAACTGGTGACCTGTCCAGGGTGTACCCCGCCTTTGCCCAATGTCAGCTGGGATCGGCAGAGCTAGAGAATATTCAGTGGGGTGGCCAGGGTGAGACCAGAGGTCATTTTGGGGTGGCACATAGATCAAAAAATGAAAGAAGGCATCTTGAAAATGAACAGCAATGCTACTTTTTTTTTTTTTTTTTTTACATCATCACATGCAACTTTATGGGCTTCAGAAAAACAGCATTGTTACAATGTGTTTCGCATAAATCCAAGAGTGGCTTCACGCGCTTTGTTTAAGTTTGAATCAAAATAAAAAACTTTGTTTAGTTTTAATAATACTCTCAATGTCTTTGATTTGGACAATGTGGGAAAAAATGAGATCCATCATCAGAACGACACTGATCATGGACCACACTGAGTATCTCACAGTGTAGTTTGCAGGATGATCAATTTCACCAGCTCTTATCAGGTCAGTCAACGACAGCGACGCAGAGTCAGCGCACTCTTTAATGGTAACGCTGCTCTTACGTCACCTTTAACAGCTGACTGACACCTGAGCTGATATACGTTCGATGGACCTCTAACAACTACGTGTTCTCCCGCTGTATTTATACCCCTCCGACGTGAAGCCCGTTTCACTCAGGGTGCAATATTTTCTCCACCGGCCATTTCCATGTGTGACACATTCTCCCTCTCACGGACTCTTGCCAGAGAAAGTTTCAGCTCTAAAATCGCTTTAGTTTTCAAATGATCGGCTTTTTTATGACAAACGCTGACGATGACGCTGCCGCTTGGAATTATGGGTAACCGCTTATAGCGCTCCGTAAAACGACTGTATTAAAATTGCACATGAAAGATGCATAAAAAAGGCACTTTCAACAGTTGTATGGCGATTGCTCAGGTGGCCTGAAAGCTTTGTCGCATTTATGAGAGCCACATCAGCTTTGTACCATCGTTTAGTAGTATTGTCTGCTGGAAACAAGAGCAATCACATAGTTTGGTCGTTTTGTTATTATTTAAATGTCGCTCATGGAATCGAATCCTCATCAAAACAGCGAAGGGGCCCAAGGAAATTAGCTGCAATACCATTGTCGGCCACAGCAGAGAGTCAAAGGGCTGGTGGCGCTGTTTCAATATGTAGGCTGCTGGCGAGGGAGACGGTCAAAGAGGTGTTTATGTACGAGTGCGTCCACTTCAGCGGGAAAGGTGTCGGGAAATGAATGGTGATAGTCATCAACTACTTTCAAGAATGTTTCCTGAACCACTCCTGAACCAATGTTGCTGTATTACAGGAGCATCGTCTTACAATGCACCACAAACACATCCAGTAAGATCCGTCAGTGCAGGCGTGCTGCACAGTGCTGAATAAGATCATATTTCAACCATTTGCAAAACAATTCATAGAAGCAAAATGTAGGCATTTTGTTAAAAATCTAAATGCATTCCTGTTCCTCTGGACTTACAGTCAATATATGAGAAATATGCAGCCGTTTAGCTGCAACAAAGTTACAACTCAACATGATGAACGATAAATTCAAATCATTTCGAAAAGGAAAAATGGCAATCCCTCACATTTGCAAGCAGTATTTTGCATGCCTGTAGCACATCCCTCCACTGGTACACCCCTGGCCACAATTCTTACAAACATGTGGGTTCTCTCTGTAAGGTGCGGATATAGGAGGAGTCGAAGTTGCAGGTAAAAAAATGGACACTTTATTTCCTATACTTGAACAACTCTAAAATCAGGGGAAAGGGCAGGGGGAAAGAGTTCTGTGTGGCGAGAGTAGCCTTCTCCCAGTGGCGTCTCCCAGGTGACGCACATCAGGTCCTAATGAGCTCTGAGCGCAGACGCACTCAACTGCGGCCTCTCCGCGGCTCCTCTGCGGCACTGTCCAGGGTGCTGAAGGGGACAGGTTAGAACCGCAACACTAGCCGCCGGGAGAGGGAGGGGAGATCGCAGGAGGTGATGGACGCGCGCAAGGACGAAACTTTGATTTCAGAGGTGGGGGGGGGGGGGGGGGACACAAGTATTTTTAATAAAACTCTAACTCTTTCAGTTCACTGTGTTTTCTAGTAGTTCTTCTAGTTTTCTATTGCTAATTTTAAGTTTACTGTTCCCTTTTGTGGTTTGACTGGTTGTAAATCATGTAGCAAAACATTATCACCCAATTCTAATCCAATAGTAATTATAGCAACAATAATAATAATACATGTTATTGATCAGATTATTGAGAGCTTTGTAGATGATGAGGAGGATCTTGAAGTGGATATGCTGCTTTATTGGGAGCCAGTGAAGGTGTTGCAGGACGGGTGTAAAGCATTTCTTTGAGTAACTCACACTTTGACTTCTAAAGAAGTCTCTTATGTCCACTTTTCTTTTTTTAGACATCCTGGCTGCGTCTAATTACCAAACACACACGCACGCGCGCACACACGCACATGGACACCGATTCAAACGTTAATGTAAATAAAACCTCTGATATTACAATCCTTCTAGCTGACGTGAACCAGGCAGAACAAACTCCCAACTTCCAGTAGCGGACTCCTGTAGGACTCCTGACCGCAGACTAGCAGACCGTCGGTGTGCAAGCAAGATGGAGTGACAGCGGGGACGGCCAATCACACAAGAAACGGCAGAGCCAATCGAGGAGCTTGTGGGCGGTCTAGACTAAGGGAAACAGGCTTCAGCTTGAGCGGCCGTTTTCCGCTTGGTCCTAGTGCTTGACGCGTCTCTGTTTACTATAGCGTAACATTGTTTTTGGACGTTAAAAAGTGCACGGGACCAAAACGGCCTTTTGAAAATGTGCAGGGGACATGTCCCCTGTGCCCCCCCTAAATTACGAGCGTGTGCGGAGTAATAGCTTGGTAATAATAATTTCAAAGCTAACTTGGACGGCCAACAAGATTGTTTGCCTGTAGCACATAGGCCTACCTCTGGTAAGCCACTACTCACCTACTAATACTCTCTTTTGTTTCATTTCCTTCCTGAGAGGCTGCTGAGCCCCTCACACGTTTCATCCCCACTCCAAAATGCCACTAATATGGAGCAAAATGACTTAGTGGACTAAAGTGAGCTCCTGCAGCGGTTCACAGACTGCAGCCGAGAGGAGAAGGTTGGCTGCATCGGGGACACTCGTCTGGAAAAAGGCAAATGACGGAGTGTGCATTCGCAGCGCAGTTGACTGCGTGGTCTGATCCTAGCTGGATTCGAACCGGTGAAGACTGGGCCTGAGGCTCCTGCGCATGCGCATTATGCACTTATGCTTAATCACCTGCTCTAACCACTCGGCCATCGGCCAAAGCGACTCCTCGCCGTGAAAAAAAGGGGGCAGGTGACGATTATCACTGCCCAAACCCGCTGTTCTGGAAATCTTTCAGCATGACAGATGTGTGTGTACCTTGGGTGCTCTCCCCGTGTTAGCGTGGGTTCTCTCCGGTTCTATGCAGGCTCCCTCCTGCCACAGTCCCAAGACATGCAGGATGGGGATAGGTTCATTGGTGACTCCGTAGGTGTGAACCTGAGTGTGAATGCTTGTCTGTCTCTACGTGTCGGCCCTGTGATAAACTGGTGACCTGTCCAGGGTGTACCCCGCCTTTGCCCAATGTCAGCTGGGATCGGCAGAGCTAGAGAATATTCAGTGGGGTGGCCAGGGTGAGACCAGAGGTCATTTTGGGGTGGCACATAGATCAAAAAATGAAAGAAGGCATCTTGAAAATGAACAGCAATGCTACTTTTTTTTTTTTTTTTTTTACATCATCACATGCAACTTTATGGGCTTCAGAAAAACAGCATTGTTACAATGTGTTTCGCATAAATCCAAGAGTGGCTTCACGCGCTTTGTTTAAGTTTGAATCAAAATAAAAAACTTTGTTTAGTTTTAATAATACTCTCAATGTCTTTGATTTGGACAATGTGGGAAAAAATGAGATCCATCATCAGAACGACACTGATCATGGACCACACTGAGTATCTCACAGTGTAGTTTGCAGGATGATCAATTTCACCAGCTCTTATCAGGTCAGTCAACGACAGCGACGCAGAGTCAGCGCACTCTTTAATGGTAACGCTGCTCTTACGTCACCTTTAACAGCTGACTGACACCTGAGCTGATATACGTTCGATGGACCTCTAACAACTACGTGTTCTCCCGCTGTATTTATACCCCTCCGACGTGAAGCCCGTTTCACTCAGGGTGCAATATTTTCTCCACCGGCCATTTCCATGTGTGACACATTCTCCCTCTCACGGACTCTTGCCAGAGAAAGTTTCAGCTCTAAAATCGCTTTAGTTTTCAAATGATCGGCTTTTTTATGACAAACGCTGACGATGACGCTGCCGCTTGGAATTATGGGTAACCGCTTATAGCGCTCCGTAAAACGACTGTATTAAAATTGCACATGAAAGATGCATAAAAAAGGCACTTTCAACAGTTGTATGGCGATTGCTCAGGTGGCCTGAAAGCTTTGTCGCATTTATGAGAGCCACATCAGCTTTGTACCATCGTTTAGTAGTATTGTCTGCTGGAAACAAGAGCAATCACATAGTTTGGTCGTTTTGTTATTATTTAAATGTCGCTCATGGAATCGAATCCTCATCAAAACAGCGAAGGGGCCCAAGGAAATTAGCTGCAATACCATTGTCGGCCACAGCAGAGAGTCAAAGGGCTGGTGGCGCTGTTTCAATATGTAGGCTGCTGGCGAGGGAGACGGTCAAAGAGGTGTTTATGTACGAGTGCGTCCACTTCAGCGGGAAAGGTGTCGGGAAATGAATGGTGATAGTCATCAACTACTTTCAAGAATGTTTCCTGAACCACTCCTGAACCAATGTTGCTGTATTACAGGAGCATCGTCTTACAATGCACCACAAACACATCCAGTAAGATCCGTCAGTGCAGGCGTGCTGCACAGTGCTGAATAAGATCATATTTCAACCATTTGCAAAACAATTCATAGAAGCAAAATGTAGGCATTTTGTTAAAAATCTAAATGCATTCCTGTTCCTCTGGACTTACAGTCAATATATGAGAAATATGCAGCCGTTTAGCTGCAACAAAGTTACAACTCAACATGATGAACGATAAATTCAAATCATTTCGAAAAGGAAAAATGGCAATCCCTCACATTTGCAAGCAGTATTTTGCATGCCTGTAGCACATCCCTCCACTGGTACACCCCTGGCCACAATTCTTACAAACATGTGGGTTCTCTCTGTAAGGTGCGGATATAGGAGGAGTCGAAGTTGCAGGTAAAAAAATGGACACTTTATTTCCTATACTTGAACAACTCTAAAATCAGGGGAAAGGGCAGGGGGAAAGAGTTCTGTGTGGCGAGAGTAGCCTTCTCCCAGTGGCGTCTCCCAGGTGACGCACATCAGGTCCTAATGAGCTCTGAGCGCAGACGCACTCAACTGCGGCCTCTCCGCGGCTCCTCTGCGGCACTGTCCAGGGTGCTGAAGGGGACAGGTTAGAACCGCAACACTAGCCGCCGGGAGAGGGAGGGGAGATCGCAGGAGGTGATGGACGCGCGCAAGGACGAAACTTTGATTTCAGAGGTGGGGGGGGGGGGGGGGGGACACAAGTATTTTTAATAAAACTCTAACTCTTTCAGTTCACTGTGTTTTCTAGTAGTTCTTCTAGTTTTCTATTGCTAATTTTAAGTTTACTGTTCCCTTTTTTGCTTTGACTGGTTGTAAATCATGTAGCAAAACATTATCACCCAATTCTAATCCAATAGTAATTATAGCAACAATAATAATAATACATGTTATTGATCAGATTATTGAGAGCTTTGTAGATGATGAGGAGGATCTTGAAGTGGATATGCTGCTTTATTGGGAGCCAGTGAAGGTGTTGCAGGACGGGTGTAAAGCATTTCTTTGAGTAACTCACACTTTGACTTCTAAAGAAGTCTCTTATGTCCACTTTTCTTTTTTTAGACATCCTGGCTGCGTCTAATTACCAAACACACACGCACGCGCGCACACACGCACATGGACACCGATTCAAACGTTAATGTAAATAAAACCTCTGATATTACAATCCTTCTAGCTGACGTGAACCAGGCAGAACAAACTCCCAACTTCCAGTAGCGGACTCCTGTAGGACTCCTGACCGCAGACTAGCAGACCGTCGGTGTGCAAGCAAGATGGAGTGACAGCGGGGACGGCCAATCACACAAGAAACGGCAGAGCCAATCGAGGAGCTTGTGGGCGGTCTAGACTAAGGGAAACAGGCTTCAGCTTGAGCGGCCGTTTTCCGCTTGGTCCTAGTGCTTGACGCGTCTCTGTTTACTATAGCGTAACATTGTTTTTGGACGTTAAAAAGTGCACGGGACCAAAACGGCCTTTTGAAAATGTGCAGGGGACATGTCCCCTGTGCCCCCCCTAAATTACGAGCGTGTGCGGAGTAATAGCTTGGTAATAATAATTTCAAAGCTAACTTGGACGGCCAACAAGATTGTTTGCCTGTAGCACATAGGCCTACCTCTGGTAAGCCACTACTCACCTACTAATACTCTCTTTTGTTTCATTTCCTTCCTGAGAGGCTGCTGAGCCCCTCACACGTTTCATCCCCACTCCAAAATGCCACTAATATGGAGCAAAATGACTTAGTGGACTAAAGTGAGCTCCTGCAGCGGTTCACAGACTGCAGCCGAGAGGAGAAGGTTGGCTGCATCGGGGACACTCGTCTGGAAAAAGGCAAATGACGGAGTGTGCATTCGCAGCGCAGTTGACTGCGTGGTCTGATCCTAGCTGGATTCGAACCGGTGAAGACTGGGCCTGAGGCTCCTGCGCATGCGCATTATGCACTTATGCTTAATCACCTGCTCTAACCACTCGGCCATCGGCCAAAGCGACTCCTCGCCGTGAAAAAAAGGGGGCAGGTGACGATTATCACTGCCCAAACCCGCTGTTCTGGAAATCTTTCAGCATGACAGATGTGTGTGTACCTTGGGTGCTCTCCCCGTGTTAGCGTGGGTTCTCTCCGGTTCTATGCAGGCTCCCTCCTGCCACAGTCCCAAGACATGCAGGATGGGGATAGGTTCATTGGTGACTCCGTAGGTGTGAACCTGAGTGTGAATGCTTGTCTGTCTCTACGTGTCGGCCCTGTGATAAACTGGTGACCTGTCCAGGGTGTACCCCGCCTTTGCCCAATGTCAGCTGGGATCGGCAGAGCTAGAGAATATTCAGTGGGGTGGCCAGGGTGAGACCAGAGGTCATTTTGGGGTGGCACATAGATCAAAAAATGAAAGAAGGCATCTTGAAAATGAACAGCAATGCTACTTTTTTTTTTTTTTTTTTACATCATCACATGCAACTTTATGGGCTTCAGAAAAACAGCATTGTTACAATGTGTTTCGCATAAATCCAAGAGTGGCTTCACGCGCTTTGTTTAAGTTTGAATCAAAATAAAAAACTTTGTTTAGTTTTAATAATACTCTCAATGTCTTTGATTTGGACAATGTGGGAAAAAATGAGGTCCATCATCAGAACGACATTGATCATGGACCACACTGAGTATCTCACAGTGTAGTTTGCAGGATGATCAATTTCACCAGCTCTTATCAGGTCAGTCAACGACAGCGACGCAGAGTCAGCGCACTCTTTAATGTTAACGCTGCTCTTACGTCACCTTTAACAGCTGACTGACACCTGAGCTGATATACGTTCGATGGACCTCTAACAACTACGTGTTCTCCCGCTGTATTTATACCCCTCCGACGTGAAGCCCGTTTCACTCAGGGTGCAATATTTTCTCCACCGGCCATTTCCATGTGTGACACATTCTCCCTCTCACGGACTCTTGCCAGAGAAAGTTTCAGCTCTAAAATCGCTTTAGTTTTCAAATGATCGGCTTTTTTATGACAAACGCTGACGATGACGCTGCCGCTTGGAATTATGGGTAACCGCTTATAGCGCTCCGTAAAACGACTGTATTAAAATTGCACATGAAAGATGCATAAAAAAGGCACTTTCAACAGTTGTATGGCGATTGCTCAGGTGGCCTGAAAGCTGTGTCGCATTTATGAGAGCCACATCAGCTTTGTACCATCGTTTAGTAGTATTGTCTGCTGGAAACAAGAGCAATCACATAGTTTGGTCGTTTTGTTATTATTTAAATGTCGCTCATGGAATCGAATCCTCATCAAAACAGCGAAGGGGCCCAAGGAAATTAGCTGCAATACCATTGTCGGCCACAGCAGAGAGTCAAAGGGCTGGTGGCGCTGTTTCAATATGTAGGCTGCTGGCGAGGGAGACGGTCAAAGAGGTGTTTATGTACGAGTGCGTCCACTTCAGCGGGAAAGGTGTCGGGAAATGAATGGCGATAGTCATCAACTACTTTCAAGAATGTTTCCTGAACCACTCCTGAACCAATGTTGCTGTATTACAGGAGCATCGTCTTACAATGCACCACAAACACATCCAGTAAGATCCGTCAGTGCAGGCGTGCTGCACAGTGCTGAATAAGATCATATTTCAACCATTTGCAAAACAATTCATAGAAGCAAAATGTAGGCATTTTGTTAAAAATCTAAATGCATTCCTGTTCCTCTGGACTTACAGTCAATATATGAGAAATATGCAGCCGTTTAGCTGCAACAAAGTTACAACTCAACATGATGAACGATAAATTCAAATCATTTCGAAAAGGAAAAATGGCAATCCCTCACATTTGCAAGCAGTATTTTGCATGCCTGTAGCACATCCCTCCACTGGTACACCCCTGGCCACAATTCTTACAAACATGTGGGTTCTCTCTGTAAGGTGCGGATATAGGAGGAGTCGAAGTTGCAGGTAAAAAAATGGACACTTTATTTCCTATACTTGAACAACTCTAAAATCAGGGGAAAGGGCAGGGGGAAAGAGTTCTGTGTGGCGAGAGTAGCCTTCTCCCAGTGGCGTCTCCCAGGTGACGCACATCAGGTCCTAATGAGCTCTGAGCGCAGACGCACTCAACTGCGGCCTCTCCGCGGCTCCTCTGCGGCACTGTCCAGGGTGCTGAAGGGGACAGGTTAGAACCGCAACACTAGCCGCCGGGAGAGGGAGGGGAGATCGCAGGAGGAGATGGACGCGCGCAAGGACGAAACTTTGATTTCAGAGGTGGGGGGGGGGGGGGGGGACACAAGTATTTTTAATAAAACTCTAACTCTTTCAGTTCACTGTGTTTTCTAGTAGTTCTTCTAGTTTTCTATTGCTAATTTTAAGTTTACTGTTCCCTTTTTTGCTTTGACTGGTTGTAAATCATGTAGTAAAACATTATCACCCAATTCTAATCCAATAGTAATTATAGCAACAATAATAATAATACATGTTATTGATCAGATTATTGAGAGCTTTGTAGATGATGAGGAGGATCTTGAAGTGGATATGCTGCTTTATTGGGAGCCAGTGAAGGTGTTGCAGGACGGGTGTAAAGCATTTCTTTGAGTAACTCACACTTTGACTTCTAAAGAAGTCTCTTATGTCCACTTTTCTTTTTTTAGACATCCTGGCTGCGTCTAATTACCAAACACACACGCACGCGCGCACACACGCACATGGACACCGATTCAAACGTTAATGTAAATAAAACCTCTGATATTACAATCCTTCTAGCTGACGTGAACCAGGCAGAACAAACTCCCAACTTCCAGTAGCGGACTCCTGTAGGACTCCTGACCGCAGACTAGCAGACCGTCGGTGTGCAAGCAAGATGGAGTGACAGCGGGGACGGCCAATCACACAAGAAACGGCAGAGCCAATCGAGGAGCTTGTGGGCGGTCTAGACTAAGGGAAACAGGCTTCAGCTTGAGCGGCCGTTTTCCGCTTGGTCCTAGTGCTTGACGCGTCTCTGTTTACTATAGCGTAACATTGTTTTTGGACGTTAAAAAGTGCACGGGACCAAAACGGCCTTTTGAAAATGTGCAGGGGACATGTCCCCTGTGCCCCCCCTAAATTACGACCGTGTGCGGAGTAATAGCTTGGTAATAATAATTTCAAAGCTAACTTGGACGGCCAACAAGATTGTTTGCCTGTAGCACATAGGCCTACCTCTGGTAAGCCACTACTCACATACTAATACTCTCTTTTGTTTCATTTCCTTCCTGAGAGGCTGCTGAGTCCCTCACACGTTTCATCCCCACTCCAAAATGCCACTAATATGGAGCAAAATGACTTAGTGGACTAAAGTGAGCTCCTGCAGCGGTTCACAGACTGCAGCCGAGAGGAGAAGGTTGGCTGCATCGGGGACACTCGTCTGGAAAAAGGCAAATGACGGAGTGTGCATTCGCAGCGCAGTTGACTGCGTGGTCTGATCCTAGCTGGATTCGAACCGGTGAAGACCGGGCCTGAGGCTCCTGCGCATGCGCATTATGCACTTATGCTTAATCACCTGCTCTAACCACTCGGCCATCGGCCAAAGCGACTCCTCGCCGTGAAAAAAAGGGGGCAGGTGACGATTATCACTGCCCAAACCCGCTGTTCTGGAAATCTTTCAGCATGACAGATGTGTGTGTACCTTGGGTGCTCTCCCCGTGTTAGCGTGGGTTCTCTCCGGTTCTATGCAGGCTCCCTCCTGCCACAGTCCCAAGACATGCAGGATGGGGATAGGTTCATTGGTGACTCCGTAGGTGTGAACCTGAGTGTGAATGCTTGTCTGTCTCTACGTGTCGGCCCTGTGATAAACTGGTGACCTGTCCAGGGTGAACCCCGCCTTTGCCCAATGTCAGCTGGGATCGGCAGAGCTAGAGAATATTCAGTGGGGTGGCCAGGGTGAGACCAGAGGTCATTTTGGGGTGGCACATAGATCAAAAAATGAAAGAAGGCATCTTGAAAATGAACAGCAATGCTACTTTTTTTTTTTTTTTTTTTACATCATCACATGCAACTTTATGGGCTTCAGAAAAACAGCATTGTTACAATGTGTTTCGCATAAATCCAAGAGTGGCTTCACGCGCTTTGTTTAAGTTTGAATCAAAATAAAAAACTTTGTTTAGTTTTAATAATACTCTCAATGTCTTTGATTTGGACAATGTGGGAAAAAATGAGATCCATCATCAGAACGACACTGATCATGGACCACACTGAGTATCTCACAGTGTAGTTTGCAGGATGATCAATTTCACCAGCTCTTATCAGGTCAGTCAACGACAGCGACGCAGAGTCAGCGCACTCTTTAATGGTAACGCTGCTCTTACGTCACCTTTAACAGCTGACTGACACCTGAGCTGATATACGTTCGATGGACCTCTAACAACTACGTGTTCTCCCGCTGTATTTATACCCCTCCGACGTGAAGCCCGTTTCACTCAGGGTGCAATATTTTCTCCACCGGCCATTTCCATGTGTGACACATTCTCCCTCTCACGGACTCTTGCCAGAGAAAGTTTCAGCTCTAAAATCGCTTTAGTTTTCAAATGATCGGCTTTTTTATGACAAACGCTGACGATGACGCTGCCGCTTGGAATTATGGGTAACCGCTTATAGCGCTCCGTAAAACGACTGTATTAAAATTGCACATGAAAGATGCATAAAAAAGGCACTTTCAACAGTTGTATGGCGATTGCTCAGGTGGCCTGAAAGCTGTGTCGCATTTATGAGAGCCACATCAGCTTTGTACCATCGTTTAGTAGTATTGTCTGCTGGAAACAAGAGCAATCACATAGTTTGGTCGTTTTGTTATTATTTAAATGTCGCTCATGGAATCGAATCCTCATCAAAACAGCGAAGGGGCCCGAGGAAATTAGCTGCAATACCATTGTCGGCCACAGCAGAGAGTCAAAGGGCTGGTGGCGCTGTTTCAATATGTAGGCTGCTGGCGAGGGAGACGGTCAAAGAGGTGTTTATGTACGAGTGCGTCCACTTCAGCGGGAAAGGTGTCGGGAAATGAATGGTGATAGTCATCAACTACTTTCAAGAATGTTTCCTGAACCACTCCTGAACCAATGTTGCTGTATTACAGGAGCATCGTCTTACAATGCACCACAAACACATCCAGTAAGATCCGTCAGTGCAGGCGTGCTGCACAGTGCTGAATAAGATCATATTTCAACCATTTGCAAAACAATTCATAGAAGCAAAATGTAGGCATTTTGTTAAAAATCTAAATGCATTCCTGTTCCTCTGGACTTACAGTCAATATATGAGAAATATGCAGCCGTTTAGCTGCAACAAAGTTACAACTCAACATGATGAACGATAAATTCAAATCATTTCGAAAAGGAAAAATGGCAATCCCTCACATTTGCAAGCAGTATTTTGCATGCCTGTAGCACATCCCTCCACTGGTACACCCCTGGCCACAATTCTTACAAACATGTGGGTTCTCTCTGTAAGGTGCGGATATAGGAGGAGTCGAAGTTGCAGGTAAAAAAATGGACACTTTATTTCCTATACTTGAACAACTCTAAAATCAGGGGAAAGGGCAGGGGGAAAGAGTTCTGTGTGGCGAGAGTAGCCTTCTCCCAGTGGCGTCTCCCAGGTGACGCACATCAGGTCCTAATGAGCTCTGAGCGCAGACGCACTCAACTGCGGCCTCTCCGCGGCTCCTCTGCGGCACTGTCCAGGGTGCTGAAGGGGACAGGTTAGAACCGCAACACTAGCCGCCGGGAGAGGGAGGGGAGATCGCAGGAGGAGATGGACGCGCGCAAGGACGAAACTTTGATTTCAGAGGTGGGGGGGGGGGGGGGGACACAAGTATTTTTAATAAAACTCTAACTCTTTCAGTTCACTGTGTTTTCTAGTAGTTCTTCTAGTTTTCTATTGCTAATTTTAAGTTTACTGTTCCCTTTTTTGCTTTGACTGGTTGTAAATCATGTAGCAAAACATTATCACCCAATTCTAATCCAATAGTAATTATAGCAACAATAATAATAATACATGTTATTGATCAGATTATTGAGAGCTTTGTAGATGATGAGGAGGATCTTGAAGTGGATATGCTGCTTTATTGGGAGCCAGTGAAGGTGTTGCAGGACGGGTGTAAAGCATTTCTCTGAGTAACTCACACTTTGACTTCTAAAGAAGTCTCTTATGTCCACTTTTCTTTTTTTAGACATCCTGGCTGCGTCTAATTACCAAACACACACGCACGCGCGCACACACGCACATGGACACCGATTCAAACGTTAATGTAAATAAAACCTCTGATATTACAATCCTTCTAGCTGACGTGAACCAGGCAGAACAAACTCCCAACTTCCAGTAGCGGACTCCTGTAGGACTCCTGACCGCAGACTAGCAGACCGTCGGTGTGCAAGCAAGATGGAGTGACAGCGGGGACGGCCAATCACACAAGAAACGGCAGAGCCAATCGAGGAGCTTGTGGGCGGTCTAGACTAAGGGAAACAGGCTTCAGCTTGAGCGGCCGTTTTCCGCTTGGTCCTAGTGCTTGACGCGTCTCTGTTTACTATAGCGTAACATTGTTTTTGGACGTTAAAAAGTGCACGGGACCAAAACGGCCTTTTGAAAATGTGCAGGGGACATGTCCCCTGTGCCCCCCCTAAATTACGACCGTGTGCGGAGTAATAGCTTGGTAATAATAATTTCAAAGCTAACTTGGACGGCCAACAAGATTGTTTGCCTGTAGCACATAGGCCTACCTCTGGTAAGCCACTACTCACCTACTAATACTCTCTTTTGTTTCATTTCCTTCCTGAGAGGCTGCTGAGTCCCTCACACGTTTCATCCCCACTCCAAAATGCCACTAATATGGAGCAAAATGACTTAGTGGACTAAAGTGAGCTCCTGCAGCGGTTCACAGACTGCAGCCGAGAGGAGAAGGTTGGCTGCATCGGGGACACTCGTCTGGAAAAAGGCAAATGACGGAGTGTGCATTCGCAGCGCAGTTGACTGCGTGGTCTGATCCTAGCTGGATTCGAACCGGTGAAGACTGGGCCTGAGGCTCCTGCGCATGCGCATTATGCACTTATGCTTAATCACCTGCTCTAACCACTCGGCCATCGGCCAAAGCGACTCCTCGCCGTGAAAAAAAGGGGGCAGGTGACGATTATCACTGCCCAAACCCGCTGTTCTGGAAATCTTTCAGCATGACAGATGTGTGTGTACCTTGGGTGCTCTCCCCGTGTTAGCGTGGGTTCTCTCCGGTTCTATGCAGGCTCCCTCCTGCCACAGTCCCAAGACATGCAGGATGGGGATAGGTTCATTGGTGACTCCGTAGGTGTGAACCTGAGTGTGAATGCTTGTCTGTCTCTACGTGTCGGCCCTGTGATAAACTGGTGACCTGTCCAGGGTGAACCCCGCCTTTGCCCAATGTCAGCTGGGATCGGCAGAGCTAGAGAATATTCAGTGGGGTGGCCAGGGTGAGACCAGAGGTCATTTTGGGGTGGCACATAGATCAAAAAATGAAAGAAGGCATCTTGAAAATGAACAGCAATGCTACTTTTTTTTTTTTTTTTTTTACATCATCACATGCAACTTTATGGGCTTCAGAAAAACAGCATTGTTACAATGTGTTTCGCATAAATCCAAGAGTGGCTTCACGCGCTTTGTTTAAGTTTGAATCAAAATAAAAAACTTTGTTTAGTTTTAATAATACTCTCAATGTCTTTGATTTGGACAATGTGGGAAAAAATGAGATCCATCATCAGAACGACACTGATCATGGACCACACTGAGTATCTCACAGTGTAGTTTGCAGGATGATCAATTTCAACAGCTCTTATCAGGTCAGTCAACGACAGCGACGCAGAGTCAGCGCACTCTTTAATGGTAACGCTGCTCTTACGTCACCTTTAACAGCTGACTGACACCTGAGCTGATATACGTTCGATGGACCTCTAACAACTACGTGTTCTCCCGCTGTATTTATACCCCTCCGACGTGAAGCCCGTTTCACTCAGGGTGCAATATTTTCTCCACCGGCCATTTCCATGTGTGACACATTCTCCCTCTCACGGACTCTTGCCAGAGAAAGTTTCAGCTCTAAAATCGCTTTAGTTTTCAAATGATCGGCTTTTTTATGACAAACGCTGACGATGACGCTGCCGCTTGGAATTATGGGTAACCGCTTATAGCGCTCCGTAAAACGACTGTATTAAAATTGCACATGAAAGATGCATAAAAAAGGCACTTTCAACAGTTGTATGGCGATTGCTCAGGTGGCCTGAAAGCTGTGTCGCATTTATGAGAGCCACATCAGCTTTGTACCATCGTTTAGTAGTATTGTCTGCTGGAAACAAGAGCAATCACATAGTTTGGTCGTTTTGTTATTATTTAAATGTCGCTCATGGAATCGAATCCTCATCAAAACAGCGAAGGGGCCCGAGGAAATTAGCTGCAATACCATTGTCGGCCACAGCAGAGAGTCAAAGGGCTGGTGGCGCTGTTTCAATATGTAGGCTGCTGGCGAGGGAGACGGTCAAAGAGGTGTTTATGTACGAGTGCGTCCACTTCAGCGGGAAAGGTGTCGGGAAATGAATGGTGATAGTCATCAACTACTTTCAAGAATGTTTCCTGAACCACTCCTGAACCAATGTTGCTGTATTACAGGAGCATCGTCTTACAATGCACCACAAACACATCCAGTAAGATCCGTCAGTGCAGGCGTGCTGCACAGTGCTGAATAAGATCATATTTCAACCATTTGCAAAACAATTCATAGAAGCAAAATGTAGGCATTTTGTTAAAAATCTAAATGCATTCCTGTTCCTCTGGACTTACAGTCAATATATGAGAAATATGCAGCCGTTTAGCTGCAACAAAGTTACAACTCAACATGATGAACGATAAATTCAAATCATTTCGAAAAGGAAAAATGGCAATCCCTCACATTTGCAAGCAGTATTTTGCATGCCTGTAGCACATCCCTCCACTGGTACACCCCTGGCCACAATTCTTACAAACATGTGGGTTCTCTCTGTAAGGTGCGGATATAGGAGGAGTCGAAGTTGCAGGTAAAAAAATGGACACTTTATTTCCTATACTTGAACAACTCTAAAATCAGGGGAAAGGGCAGGGGGAAAGAGTTCTGTGTGGCGAGAGTAGCCTTCTCCCAGTGGCGTCTCCCAGGTGACGCACATCAGGTCCTAATGAGCTCTGAGCGCAGACGCACTCAACTGCGGCCTCTCCGCGGCTCCTCTGCGGCACTGTCCAGGGTGCTGAAGGGGACAGGTTAGAACCGCAACACTAGCCGCCGGGAGAGGGAGGGGAGATCGCAGGAGGAGATGGACGCGCGCAAGGACGAAACTTTGATTTCAGAGGTGGGGGGGGGGGGGGACACAAGTATTTTTAATAAAACTCTAACTCTTTCAGTTCACTGTGTTTTCTAGTAGTTCTTCTAGTTTTCTATTGCTAATTTTAAGTTTACTGTTCCCTTTTTTGCTTTGACTGGTTGTAAATCATGTAGCAAAACATTATCACCCAATTCTAATCCAATAGTAATTATAGCAACAATAATAATAATACATGTTATTGATCAGATTATTGAGAGCTTTGTAGATGATGAGGAGGATCTTGAAGTGGATATGCTGCTTTATTGGGAGCCAGTGAAGGTGTTGCAGGACGGGTGTAAAGCATTTCTTTGAGTAACTCACACTTTGACTTCTAAAGAAGTCTCTTATGTCCACTTTTCTTTTTTTAGACATCCTGGCTGCGTCTAATTACCAAACACACACGCACGCGCGCACACACGCACATGGACACCGATTCAAACGTTAATGTAAATAAAACCTCTGATATTACAATCCTTCTAGCTGACGTGAACCAGGCAGAACAAACTCCCAACTTCCAGTAGCGGACTCCTGTAGGACTCCTGACCGCAGACTAGCAGACCGTCGGTGTGCAAGCAAGATGGAGTGACAGCGGGGACGGCCAATCACACAAGAAACGGCAGAGCCAATCGAGGAGCTTGTGGGCGGTCTAGACTAAGGGAAACAGGCTTCAGCTTGAGCGGCCGTTTTCCGCTTGGTCCTAGTGCTTGACGCGTCTCTGTTTACTATAGCGTAACATTGTTTTTGGACGTTAAAAAGTGCACGGGACCAAAACGGCCTTTTGAAAATGTGCAGGGGACATGTCCCCTGTGCCCCCCCTAAATTACGACCGTGTGCGGAGTAATAGCTTGGTAATAATAATTTCAAAGCTAACTTGGACGGCCAACAAGATTGTTTGCCTGTAGCACATAGGCCTACCTCTGGTAAGCCACTACTCACATACTAATACTCTCTTTTGTTTCATTTCCTTCCTGAGAGGCTGCTGAGTCCCTCACACGTTTCATCCCCACTCCAAAATGCCACTAATATGGAGCAAAATGACTTAGTGGACTAAAGTGAGCTCCTGCAGCGGTTCACAGACTGCAGCCGAGAGGAGAAGGTTGGCTGCATCGGGGACACTCGTCTGGAAAAAGGCAAATGACGGAGTGTGCATTCGCAGCGCAGTTGACTGCGTGGTCTGATCCTAGCTGGATTCGAACCGGTGAAGACCGGGCCTGAGGCTCCTGCGCATGCGCATTATGCACTTATGCTTAATCACCTGCTCTAACCACTCGGCCATCGGCCAAAGCGACTCCTCGCCGTGAAAAAAAGGGGGCAGGTGACGATTATCACTGCCCAAACCCGCTGTTCTGGAAATCTTTCAGCATGACAGATGTGTGTGTACCTTGGGTGCTCTCCCCGTGTTAGCGTGGGTTCTCTCCGGTTCTATGCAGGCTCCCTCCTGCCACAGTCCCAAGACATGCAGGATGGGGATAGGTTCATTGGTGACTCCGTAGGTGTGAACCTGAGTGTGAATGCTTGTCTGTCTCTACGTGTCGGCCCTGTGATAAACTGGTGACCTGTCCAGGGTGAACCCCGCCTTTGCCCAATGTCAGCTGGGATCGGCAGAGCTAGAGAATATTCAGTGGGGTGGCCAGGGTGAGACCAGAGGTCATTTTGGGGTGGCACATAGATCAAAAAATGAAAGAAGGCATCTTGAAAATGAACAGCAATGCTACTTTTTTTTTTTTTTTTTTACATCATCACATGCAACTTTATGGGCTTCAGAAAAACAGCATTGTTACAATGTGTTTCGCATAAATCCAAGAGTGGCTTCACGCGCTTTGTTTAAGTTTGAATCAAAATAAAAAACTTTGTTTAGTTTTAATAATACTCTCAATGTCTTTGATTTGGACAATGTGGGAAAAAATGAGGTCCATCATCAGAACGACACTGATCATGGACCACACTGAGTATCTCACAGTGTAGTTTGCAGGATGATCAATTTCACCAGCTCTTATCAGGTCAGTCAACGACAGCGACGCAGAGTCAGCGCACTCTTTAATGTTAACGCTGCTCTTACGTCACCTTTAACAGCTGACTGACACCTGAGCTGATATACGTTCGATGGACCTCTAACAACTACGTGTTCTCCCGCTGTATTTATACCCCTCCGACGTGAAGCCCGTTTCACTCAGGGTGCAATATTTTCTCCACCGGCCATTTCCATGTGTGACACATTCTCCCTCTCACGGACTCTTGCCAGAGAAAGTTTCAGCTCTAAAATCGCTTTAGTTTTCAAATGATCGGCTTTTTTATGACAAACGCTGACGATGACGCTGCCGCTTGGAATTATGGGTAACCGCTTATAGCGCTCCGTAAAACGACTGTATTAAAATTGCACATGAAAGATGCATAAAAAAGGCACTTTCAACAGTTGTATGGCGATTGCTCAGGTGGCCTGAAAGCTGTGTCGCATTTATGAGAGCCACATCAGCTTTGTACCATCGTTTAGTAGTATTGTCTGCTGGAAACAAGAGCAATCACATAGTTTGGTCGTTTTGTTATTATTTAAATGTCGCTCATGGAATCGAATCCTCATCAAAACAGCGAAGGGGCCCAAGGAAATTAGCTGCAATACCATTGTCGGCCACAGCAGAGAGTCAAAGGGCTGGTGGCGCTGTTTCAATATGTAGGCTGCTGGCGAGGGAGACGGTCAAAGAGGTGTTTATGTACGAGTGCGTCCACTTCAGCGGGAAAGGTGTCGGGAAATGAATGGTGATAGTCATCAACTACTTTCAAGAATGTTTCCTGAACCACTCCTGAACCAATGTTGCTGTATTACAGGAGCATCGTCTTACAATGCACCACAAACACATCCAGTAAGATCCGTCAGTGCAGGCGTGCTGCACAGTGCTGAATAAGATCATATTTCAACCATTTGCAAAACAATTCATAGAAGCAAAATGTAGGCATTTTGTTAAAAATCTAAATGCATTCCTGTTCCTCTGGACTTACAGTCAATATATGAGAAATATGCAGCCGTTTAGCTGCAACAAAGTTACAACTCAACATGATGAACGATAAATTCAAATCATTTCGAAAAGGAAAAATGGCAATCCCTCACATTTGCAAGCAGTATTTTGCATGCCTGTAGCACATCCCTCCACTGGTACACCCCTGGCCACAATTCTTACAAACATGTGGGTTCTCTCTGTAAGGTGCGGATATAGGAGGAGTCGAAGTTGCAGGTAAAAAAATGGACACTTTATTTCCTATACTTGAACAACTCTAAAATCAGGGGAAAGGGCAGGGGGAAAGAGTTCTGTGTGGCGAGAGTAGCCTTCTCCCAGTGGCGTCTCCCAGGTGACGCACATCAGGTCCTAATGAGCTCTGAGCGCAGACGCACTCAACTGCGGCCTCTCCGCGGCTCCTCTGCGGCACTGTCCAGGGTGCTGAAGGGGACAGGTTAGAACCGCAACACTAGCCGCCGGGAGAGGGAGGGGAGATCGCAGGAGGAGATGGACGCGCGCAAGGACGAAACTTTGATTTCAGAGGTGGGGGGGGGGGGGGGGACACAAGTATTTTTAATAAAACTCTAACTCTTTCAGTTCACTGTGTTTTCTAGTAGTTCTTCTAGTTTTCTATTGCTAATTTTAAGTTTACTGTTCCCTTTTTTGCTTTGACTGGTTGTAAATCATGTAGCAAAACATTATCACCCAATTCTAATCCAATAGTAATTATAGCAACAATAATAATAATACATGTTATTGATCAGATTATTGAGAGCTTTGTAGATGATGAGGAGGATCTTGAAGTGGATATGCTGCTTTATTGGGAGCCAGTGAAGGTGTTGCAGGACGGGTGTAAAGCATTTCTTTGAGTAACTCACACTTTGACTTCTAAAGAAGTCTCTTATGTCCACTTTTCTTTTTTTAGACATCCTGGCTGCGTCTAATTACCAAACACACACGCACGCGCGCACACACGCACATGGACACCGATTCAAACGTTAATGTAAATAAAACCTCTGATATTACAATCCTTCTAGCTGACGTGAACCAGGCAGAACAAACTCCCAACTTCCAGTAGCGGACTCCTGTAGGACTCCTGACCGCAGACTAGCAGACCGTCGGTGTGCAAGCAAGATGGAGTGACAGCGGGGACGGCCAATCACACAAGAAACGGCAGAGCCAATCGAGGAGCTTGTGGGCGGTCTAGACTAAGGGAAACAGGCTTCAGCTTGAGCGGCCGTTTTCCGCTTGGTCCTAGTGCTTGACGCGTCTCTGTTTACTATAGCGTAACATTGTTTTTGGACGTTAAAAAGTGCACGGGACCAAAACGGCCTTTTGAAAATGTGCAGGGGACATGTCCCCTGTGCCCCCCCTAAATTACGACCGTGTGCGGAGTAATAGCTTGGTAATAATAATTTCAAAGCTAACTTGGACGGCCAACAAGATTGTTTGCCTGTAGCACATAGGCCTACCTCTGGTAAGCCACTACTCACATACTAATACTCTCTTTTGTTTCATTTCCTTCCTGAGAGGCTGCTGAGTCCCTCACACGTTTCATCCCCACTCCAAAATGCCACTAATATGGAGCAAAATGACTTAGTGGACTAAAGTGAGCTCCTGCAGCGGTTCACAGACTGCAGCCGAGAGGAGAAGGTTGGCTGCATCGGGGACACTCGTCTGGAAAAAGGCAAATGACGGAGTGTGCATTCGCAGCGCAGTTGACTGCGTGGTCTGATCCTAGCTGGATTCGAACCGGTGAAGACCGGGCCTGAGGCTCCTGCGCATGCGCATTATGCACTTATGCTTAATCACCTGCTCTAACCACTCGGCCATCGGCCAAAGCGACTCCTCGCCGTGAAAAAAAGGGGGCAGGTGACGATTATCACTGCCCAAACCCGCTGTTCTGGAAATCTTTCAGCATGACAGATGTGTGTGTACCTTGGGTGCTCTCCCCGTGTTAGCGTGGGTTCTCTCCGGTTCTATGCAGGCTCCCTCCTGCCACAGTCCCAAGACATGCAGGATGGGGATAGGTTCATTGGTGACTCCGTAGGTGTGAACCTGAGTGTGAATGCTTGTCTGTCTCTACGTGTCGGCCCTGTGATAAACTGGTGACCTGTCCAGGGTGAACCCCGCCTTTGCCCAATGTCAGCTGGGATCGGCAGAGCTAGAGAATATTCAGTGGGGTGGCCAGGGTGAGACCAGAGGTCATTTTGGGGTGGCACATAGATCAAAAAATGAAAGAAGGCATCTTGAAAATGAACAGCAATGCTACTTTTTTTTTTTTTTTTTTTACATCATCACATGCAACTTTATGGGCTTCAGAAAAACAGCATTGTTACAATGTGTTTCGCATAAATCCAAGAGTGGCTTCACGCGCTTTGTTTAAGTTTGAATCAAAATAAAAAACTTTGTTTAGTTTTAATAATACTCTCAATGTCTTTGATTTGGACAATGTGGGAAAAAATGAGATCCATCATCAGAACGACACTGATCATGGACCACACTGAGTATCTCACAGTGTAGTTTGCAGGATGATCAATTTCACCAGCTCTTATCAGGTCAGTCAACGACAGCGACGCAGAGTCAGCGCACTCTTTAATGGTAACGCTGCTCTTACGTCACCTTTAACAGCTGACTGACACCTGAGCTGATATACGTTCGATGGACCTCTAACAACTACGTGTTCTCCCGCTGTATTTATACCCCTCCGACGTGAAGCCCGTTTCACTCAGGGTGCAATATTTTCTCCACCGGCCATTTCCATGTGTGACACATTCTCCCTCTCACGGACTCTTGCCAGAGAAAGTTTCAGCTCTAAAATCGCTTTAGTTTTCAAATGATCGGCTTTTTTATGACAAACGCTGACGATGACGCTGCCGCTTGGAATTATGGGTAACCGCTTATAGCGCTCCGTAAAACGACTGTATTAAAATTGCACATGAAAGATGCATAAAAAAGGCACTTTCAACAGTTGTATGGCGATTGCTCAGGTGGCCTGAAAGCTGTGTCGCATTTATGAGAGCCACATCAGCTTTGTACCATCGTTTAGTAGTATTGTCTGCTGGAAACAAGAGCAATCACATAGTTTGGTCGTTTTGTTATTATTTAAATGTCGCTCATGGAATCGAATCCTCATCAAAACAGCGAAGGGGCCCAAGGAAATTAGCTGCAATACCATTGTCGGCCACAGCAGAGAGTCAAAGGGCTGGTGGCGCTGTTTCAATATGTAGGCTGCTGGCGAGGGAGACGGTCAAAGAGGTGTTTATGTACGAGTGCGTCCACTTCAGCGGGAAAGGTGTCGGGAAATGAATGGTGATAGTCATCAACTACTTTCAAGAATGTTTCCTGAACCACTCCTGAACCAATGTTGCTGTATTACAGGAGCATCGTCTTACAATGCACCACAAACACATCCAGTAAGATCCGTCAGTGCAGGCGTGCTGCACAGTGCTGAATAAGATCATATTTCAACCATTTGCAAAACAATTCATAGAAGCAAAATGTAGGCATTTTGTTAAAAATCTAAATGCATTCCTGTTCCTCTGGACTTACAGTCAATATATGAGAAATATGCAGCCGTTTAGCTGCAACAAAGTTACAACTCAACATGATGAACGATAAATTCAAATCATTTCGAAAAGGAAAAATGGCAATCCCTCACATTTGCAAGCAGTATTTTGCATGCCTGTAGCACATCCCTCCACTGGTACACCCCTGGCCACAATTCTTACAAACATGTGGGTTCTCTCTGTAAGGTGCGGATATAGGAGGAGTCGAAGTTGCAGGTAAAAAAATGGACACTTTATTTCCTATACTTGAACAACTCTAAAATCAGGGGAAAGGGCAGGGGGAAAGAGTTCTGTGTGGCGAGAGTAGCCTTCTCCCAGTGGCGTCTCCCAGGTGACGCACATCAGGTCCTAATGAGCTCTGAGCGCAGACGCACTCAACTGCGGCCTCTCCGCGGCTCCTCTGCGGCACTGTCCAGGGTGCTGAAGGGGACAGGTTAGAACCGCAACACTAGCCGCCGGGAGAGGGAGGGGAGATCGCAGGAGGAGATGGACGCGCGCAAGGACGAAACTTTGATTTCAGAGGTGGGGGGGGGGGGGGGGACACAAGTATTTTTAATAAAACTCTAACTCTTTCAGTTCACTGTGTTTTCTAGTAGTTCTTCTAGTTTTCTATTGCTAATTTTAAGTTTACTGTTCCCTTTTTTGCTTTGACTGGTTGTAAATCATGTAGCAAAACATTATCACCCAATTCTAATCCAATAGTAATTATAGCAACAATAATAATAATACATGTTATTGATCAGATTATTGAGAGCTTTGTAGATGATGAGGAGGATCTTGAAGTGGATATGCTGCTTTATTGGGAGCCAGTGAAGGTGTTGCAGGACGGGTGTAAAGCATTTCTTTGAGTAACTCACACTTTGACTTCTAAAGAAGTCTCTTATGTCCACTTTTCTTTTTTTAGACATCCTGGCTGCGTCTAATTACCAAACACACACGCACGCGCGCACACACGCACATGGACACCGATTCAAACGTTAATGTAAATAAAACCTCTGATATTACAATCCTTCTAGCTGACGTGAACCAGGCAGAACAAACTCCCAACTTCCAGTAGCGGACTCCTGTAGGACTCCTGACCGCAGACTAGCAGACCGTCGGTGTGCAAGCAAGATGGAGTGACAGCGGGGACGGCCAATCACACAAGAAACGGCAGAGCCAATCGAGGAGCTTGTGGGCGGTCTAGACTAAGGGAAACAGGCTTCAGCTTGAGCGGCCGTTTTCCGCTTGGTCCTAGTGCTTGACGCGTCTCTGTTTACTATAGCGTAACATTGTTTTTGGACGTTAAAAAGTGCACGGGACCAAAACGGCCTTTTGAAAATGTGCAGGGGACATGTCCCCTGTGCCCCCCCTAAATTACGACCGTGTGCGGAGTAATAGCTTGGTAATAATAATTTCAAAGCTAACTTGGACGGCCAACAAGATTGTTTGCCTGTAGCACATAGGCCTACCTCTGGTAAGCCACTACTCACATACTAATACTCTCTTTTGTTTCATTTCCTTCCTGAGAGGCTGCTGAGTCCCTCACACGTTTCATCCCCACTCCAAAATGCCACTAATATGGAGCAAAATGACTTAGTGGACTAAAGTGAGCTCCTGCAGCGGTTCACAGACTGCAGCCGAGAGGAGAAGGTTGGCTGCATCGGGGACACTCGTCTGGAAAAAGGCAAATGACGGAGTGTGCATTCGCAGCGCAGTTGACTGCGTGGTCTGATCCTAGCTGGATTCGAACCGGTGAAGACCGGGCCTGAGGCTCCTGCGCATGCGCATTATGCACTTATGCTTAATCACCTGCTCTAACCACTCGGCCATCGGCCAAAGCGACTCCTCGCCGTGAAAAAAAGGGGGCAGGTGACGATTATCACTGCCCAAACCCGCTGTTCTGGAAATCTTTCAGCATGACAGATGTGTGTGTACCTTGGGTGCTCTCCCCGTGTTAGCGTGGGTTCTCTCCGGTTCTATGCAGGCTCCCTCCTGCCACAGTCCCAAGACATGCAGGATGGGGATAGGTTCATTGGTGACTCCGTAGGTGTGAACCTGAGTGTGAATGCTTGTCTGTCTCTACGTGTCGGCCCTGTGATAAACTGGTGACCTGTCCAGGGTGAACCCCGCCTTTGCCCAATGTCAGCTGGGATCGGCAGAGCTAGAGAATATTCAGTGGGGTGGCCAGGGTGAGACCAGAGGTCATTTTGGGGTGGCACATAGATCAAAAAATGAAAGAAGGCATCTTGAAAATGAACAGCAATGCTACTTTTTTTTTTTTTTTTTTTACATCATCACATGCAACTTTATGGGCTTCAGAAAAACAGCATTGTTACAATGTGTTTCGCATAAATCCAAGAGTGGCTTCACGCGCTTTGTTTAAGTTTGAATCAAAATAAAAAACTTTGTTTAGTTTTAATAATACTCTCAATGTCTTTGATTTGGACAATGTGGGAAAAAATGAGATCCATCATCAGAACGACACTGATCATGGACCACACTGAGTATCTCACAGTGTAGTTTGCAGGATGATCAATTTCACCAGCTCTTATCAGGTCAGTCAACGACAGCGACGCAGAGTCAGCGCACTCTTTAATGGTAACGCTGCTCTTACGTCACCTTTAACAGCTGACTGACACCTGAGCTGATATACGTTCGATGGACCTCTAACAACTACGTGTTCTCCCGCTGTATTTATACCCCTCCGACGTGAAGCCCGTTTCACTCAGGGTGCAATATTTTCTCCACCGGCCATTTCCATGTGTGACACATTCTCCCTCTCACGGACTCTTGCCAGAGAAAGTTTCAGCTCTAAAATCGCTTTAGTTTTCAAATGATCGGCTTTTTTATGACAAACGCTGACGATGACGCTGCCGCTTGGAATTATGGGTAACCGCTTATAGCGCTCCGTAAAACGACTGTATTAAAATTGCACATGAAAGATGCATAAAAAAGGCACTTTCAACAGTTGTATGGCGATTGCTCAGGTGGCCTGAAAGCTGTGTCGCATTTATGAGAGCCACATCAGCTTTGTACCATCGTTTAGTAGTATTGTCTGCTGGAAACAAGAGCAATCACATAGTTTGGTCGTTTTGTTATTATTTAAATGTCGCTCATGGAATCGAATCCTCATCAAAACAGCGAAGGGGCCCAAGGAAATTAGCTGCAATACCATTGTCGGCCACAGCAGAGAGTCAAAGGGCTGGTGGCGCTGTTTCAATATGTAGGCTGCTGGCGAGGGAGACGGTCAAAGAGGTGTTTATGTACGAGTGCGTCCACTTCAGCGGGAAAGGTGTCGGGAAATGAATGGTGATAGTCATCAACTACTTTCAAGAATGTTTCCTGAACCACTCCTGAACCAATGTTGCTGTATTACAGGAGCATCGTCTTACAATGCACCACAAACACATCCAGTAAGATCCGTCAGTGCAGGCGTGCTGCACAGTGCTGAATAAGATCATATTTCAACCATTTGCAAAACAATTCATAGAAGCAAAATGTAGGCATTTTGTTAAAAATCTAAATGCATTCCTGTTCCTCTGGACTTACAGTCAATATATGAGAAATATGCAGCCGTTTAGCTGCAACAAAGTTACAACTCAACATGATGAACGATAAATTCAAATCATTTCGAAAAGGAAAAATGGCAATCCCTCACATTTGCAAGCAGTATTTTGCATGCCTGTAGCACATCCCTCCACTGGTACACCCCTGGCCACAATTCTTACAAACATGTGGGTTCTCTCTGTAAGGTGCGGATATAGGAGGAGTCGAAGTTGCAGGTAAAAAAATGGACACTTTATTTCCTATACTTGAACAACTCTAAAATCAGGGGAAAGGGCAGGGGGAAAGAGTTCTGTGTGGCGAGAGTAGCCTTCTCCCAGTGGCGTCTCCCAGGTGACGCACATCAGGTCCTAATGAGCTCTGAGCGCAGACGCACTCAACTGCGGCCTCTCCGCGGCTCCTCTGCGGCACTGTCCAGGGTGCTGAAGGGGACAGGTTAGAACCGCAACACTAGCCGCCGGGAGAGGGAGGGGAGATCGCAGGAGGAGATGGACGCGCGCAAGGACGAAACTTTGATTTCAGAGGTGGGGGGGGGGGGGGGACACAAGTATTTTTAATAAAACTCTAACTCTTTCAGTTCACTGTGTTTTCTAGTAGTTCTTCTAGTTTTCTATTGCTAATTTTAAGTTTACTGTTCCCTTTTTTGCTTTGACTGGTTGTAAATCATGTAGCAAAACATTATCACCCAATTCTAATCCAATAGTAATTATAGCAACAATAATAATAATACATGTTATTGATCAGATTATTGAGAGCTTTGTAGATGATGAGGAGGATCTTGAAGTGGATATGCTGCTTTATTGGGAGCCAGTGAAGGTGTTGCAGGACGGGTGTAAAGCATTTCTTTGAGTAACTCACACTTTGACTTCTAAAGAAGTCTCTTATGTCCACTTTTCTTTTTTTAGACATCCTGGCTGCGTCTAATTACCAAACACACACGCACGCGCGCACACACGCACATGGACACCGATTCAAACGTTAATGTAAATAAAACCTCTGATATTACAATCCTTCTAGCTGACGTGAACCAGGCAGAACAAACTCCCAACTTCCAGTAGCGGACTCCTGTAGGACTCCTGACCGCAGACTAGCAGACCGTCGGTGTGCAAGCAAGATGGAGTGACAGCGGGGACGGCCAATCACACAAGAAACGGCAGAGCCAATCGAGGAGCTTGTGGGCGGTCTAGACTAAGGGAAACAGGCTTCAGCTTGAGCGGCCGTTTTCCGCTTGGTCCTAGTGCTTGACGCGTCTCTGTTTACTATAGCGTAACATTGTTTTTGGACGTTAAAAAGTGCACGGGACCAAAACGGCCTTTTGAAAATGTGCAGGGGACATGTCCCCTGTGCCCCCCCTAAATTACGACCGTGTGCGGAGTAATAGCTTGGTAATAATAATTTCAAAGCTAACTTGGACGGCCAACAAGATTGTTTGCCTGTAGCACATAGGCCTACCTCTGGTAAGCCACTACTCACATACTAATACTCTCTTTTGTTTCATTTCCTTCCTGAGAGGCTGCTGAGTCCCTCACACGTTTCATCCCCACTCCAAAATGCCACTAATATGGAGCAAAATGACTTAGTGGACTAAAGTGAGCTCCTGCAGCGGTTCACAGACTGCAGCCGAGAGGAGAAGGTTGGCTGCATCGGGGACACTCGTCTGGAAAAAGGCAAATGACGGAGTGTGCATTCGCAGCGCAGTTGACTGCGTGGTCTGATCCTAGCTGGATTCGAACCGGTGAAGACCGGGCCTGAGGCTCCTGCGCATGCGCATTATGCACTTATGCTTAATCACCTGCTCTAACCACTCGGCCATCGGCCAAAGCGACTCCTCGCCGTGAAAAAAAGGGGGCAGGTGACGATTATCACTGCCCAAACCCGCTGTTCTGGAAATCTTTCAGCATGACAGATGTGTGTGTACCTTGGGTGCTCTCCCCGTGTTAGCGTGGGTTCTCTCCGGTTCTATGCAGGCTCCCTCCTGCCACAGTCCCAAGACATGCAGGATGGGGATAGGTTCATTGGTGACTCCGTAGGTGTGAACCTGAGTGTGAATGCTTGTCTGTCTCTACGTGTCGGCCCTGTGATAAACTGGTGACCTGTCCAGGGTGAACCCCGCCTTTGCCCAATGTCAGCTGGGATCGGCAGAGCTAGAGAATATTCAGTGGGGTGGCCAGGGTGAGACCAGAGGTCATTTTGGGGTGGCACATAGATCAAAAAATGAAAGAAGGCATCTTGAAAATGAACAGCAATGCTACTTTTTTTTTTTTTTTTTTACATCATCACATGCAACTTTATGGGCTTCAGAAAAACAGCATTGTTACAATGTGTTTCGCATAAATCCAAGAGTGGCTTCACGCGCTTTGTTTAAGTTTGAATCAAAATAAAAAACTTTGTTTAGTTTTAATAATACTCTCAATGTCTTTGATTTGGACAATGTGGGAAAAAATGAGATCCATCATCAGAACGACACTGATCATGGACCACACTGAGTATCTCACAGTGTAGTTTGCAGGATGATCAATTTCACCAGCTCTTATCAGGTCAGTCAACGACAGCGACGCAGAGTCAGCGCACTCTTTAATGGTAACGCTGCTCTTACGTCACCTTTAACAGCTGACTGACACCTGAGCTGATATACGTTCGATGGACCTCTAACAACTACGTGTTCTCCCGCTGTATTTATACCCCTCCGACGTGAAGCCCGTTTCACTCAGGGTGCAATATTTTCTCCACCGGCCATTTCCATGTGTGACACATTCTCCCTCTCACGGACTCTTGCCAGAGAAAGTTTCAGCTCTAAAATCGCTTTAGTTTTCAAATGATCGGCTTTTTTATGACAAACGCTGACGATGACGCTGCCGCTTGGAATTATGGGTAACCGCTTATAGCGCTCCGTAAAACGACTGTATTAAAATTGCACATGAAAGATGCATAAAAAAGGCACTTTCAACAGTTGTATGGCGATTGCTCAGGTGGCCTGAAAGCTGTGTCGCATTTATGAGAGCCACATCAGCTTTGTACCATCGTTTAGTAGTATTGTCTGCTGGAAACAAGAGCAATCACATAGTTTGGTCGTTTTGTTATTATTTAAATGTCGCTCATGGAATCGAATCCTCATCAAAACAGCGAAGGGGCCCGAGGAAATTAGCTGCAATACCATTGTCGGCCACAGCAGAGAGTCAAAGGGCTGGTGGCGCTGTTTCAATATGTAGGCTGCTGGCGAGGGAGACGGTCAAAGAGGTGTTTATGTACGAGTGCGTCCACTTCAGCGGGAAAGGTGTCGGGAAATGAATGGCGATAGTCATCAACTACTTTCAAGAATGTTTCCTGAACCACTCCTGAACCAATGTTGCTGTATTACAGGAGCATCGTCTTACAATGCACCAAAAACACATCCAGTAAGATCCGTCAGTGCAGGCGTGCTGCACAGTGCTGAATAAGATCATATTTCAACCATTTGCAAAACAATTCATAGAAGCAAAATGTAGGCATTTTGTTAAAAATCTAAATGCATTCCTGTTCCTCTGGACTTACAGTCAATATATGAGAAATATGCAGCCGTTTAGCTGCAACAAAGTTAAAACTCAACATGATGAACGATAAATTCAAATCATTTCGAAAAGGAAAAATGGCAATCCCTCACATTTGCAAGCAGTATTTTGCATGCCTGTAGCACATCCCTCCACTGGTACACCCCTGGCCACAATTCTTACAAACATGTGGGTTCTCTCTGTAAGGTGCGGATATAGGAGGAGTCGAAGTTGCAGGTAAAAAAATGGACACTTTATTTCCTATACTTGAACAACTCTAAAATCAGGGGAAAGGGCAGGGGGAAAGAGTTCTGTGTGGCGAGAGTAGCCTTCTCCCAGTGGCGTCTCCCAGGTGACGCACATCAGGTCCTAATGAGCTCTGAGCGCAGACGCACTCAACTGCGGCCTCTCCGCGGCTCCTCTGCGGCACTGTCCAGGGTGCTGAAGGGGACAGGTTAGAACCGCAACACTAGCCGCCGGGAGAGGGAGGGGAGATCGCAGGAGGAGATGGACGCGCGCAAGGACGAAACTTTGATTTCAGAGGTGGGGGGGGGGGGGACACAAGTATTTTTAATAAAACTCTAACTCTTTCAGTTCACTGTGTTTTCTAGTAGTTCTTCTAGTTTTCTATTGCTAATTTTAAGTTTACTGTTCCCTTTTTTGCTTTGACTGGTTGTAAATCATGTAGTAAAACATTATCACCGAATTCTAATCCAATAGTAATAATAGCAACAATAATAATAGTACATTTTATTGATCAGATTATTGAGAGCTTTGTAGATGATGAGGAGGATCTTGAAGTGGATATGCTGCTTTATTGGGAGCCAGTGAAGGTGTTGCAGGACGGGTGTAAAGCATTTCTTTGAGTAACTCACACTTTGACTTCTAAAGAAGTCTCTTATGTCCACTTTTCTTTTTTTAGACATCCTGGCTGCGTCTAATTACCAAACACACACGCACGCGCGCACACACGCACATGGACACCGATTCAAACGTTAATGTAAATAAAACCTCTGATATTACAATCCTTCTAGCTGACGTGAACCAGGCAGAACAAACTCCCAACTTCCAGTAGCGGACTCCTGTAGGACTCCTGACCGCAGACTAGCAGACCGTCGGTGTGCAAGCAAGATGGAGTGACAGCGGGGACGGCCAATCACACAAGAAACGGCAGAGCCAATCGAGGAGCTTGTGGGCGGTCTAGACTAAGGGAAACAGGCTTCAGCTTGAGCGGCCGTTTTCCGCTTGGTCCTAGTGCTTGACGCGTCTCTGTTTACTATAGCGTAACATTGTTTTTGGACGTTAAAAAGTGCACGGGACCAAAACGGCCTTTTGAAAATGTGCAGGGGACATGTCCCCTGTGCCCCCCCTAAATTACGAGCGTGTGCGGAGTAATAGCTTGGTAATAATAATTTCAAAGCTAACTTGGACGGCCAACAAGATTGTTTGCCTGTAGCACATAGGCCTACCTCTGGTAAGCCACTACTCACCTACTAATACTCTCTTTTATTTCATTTCCTTCCTGAGAGGCTGCTGAGCCCCTCACACGTTTCATCCCCACTCCAAAATGCCACTAATATGGAGCAAAATGACTTAGTGGACTAAAGTGAGCTCCTGCAGCGGTTCACAGACTGCAGCCGAGAGGAGAAGGTTGGCTGCATCGGGGACACTCGTCTGGAAAAAGGCAAATGACGGAGTGTGCATTCGCAGCGCAGTTGACTGCGTGGTCTGATCCTAGCTGGATTCGAACCGGTGAAGACCGGGCCTGAGGCTCCTGCGCATGCGCATTATGCACTTATGCTTAATCACCTGCTCTAACCACTCGGCCATCGGCCAAAGCGACTCCTCGCCGTGAAAAAAAGGGGGCAGGTGACGATTATCACTGCCCAAACCCGCTGTTCTGGAAATCTTTCAGCATGACAGATGTGTGTGTACCTTGGGTGCTCTCCCCGTGTTAGCGTGGGTTCTCTCCGGTTCTATGCAGGCTCCCTCCTGCCACAGTCCCAAGACATGCAGGATGGGGATAGGTTCATTGGTGACTCCGTAGGTGTGAACCTGAGTGTGAATGCTTGTCTGTCTCTACGTGTCGGCCCTGTGATAAACTGGTGACCTGTCCAGGGTGAACCCCGCCTTTGCCCAATGTCAGCTGGGATCGGCAGAGCTAGAGAATATTCAGTGGGGTGGCCAGGGTGAGACCAGAGGTCATTTTGGGGTGGCACATAGATCAAAAAATGAAAGAAGGCATCTTGAAAATGAACAGCAATGCTACTTTTTTTTTTTTTTTTTTACATCATCACATGCAACTTTATGGGCTTCAGAAAAACAGCATTGTTACAATGTGTTTCGCATAAATCCAAGAGTGGCTTCACGCGCTTTGTTTAAGTTTGAATCAAAATAAAAAACTTTGTTTAGTTTTAATAATACTCTCAATGTCTTTGATTTGGACAATGTGGGAAAAAATGAGATCCATCATCAGAACGACACTGATCATGGACCACACTGAGTATCTCACAGTGTAGTTTGCAGGATGATCAATTTCACCAGCTCTTATCAGGTCAGTCAACGACAGCGACGCAGAGTCAGCGCACTCTTTAATGGTAACGCTGCTCTTACGTCACCTTTAACAGCTGACTGACACCTGAGCTGATATACGTTCGATGGACCTCTAACAACTACGTGTTCTCCCGCTGTATTTATACCCCTCCGACGTGAAGCCCGTTTCACTCAGGGTGCAATATTTTCTCCACCGGCCATTTCCATGTGTGACACATTCTCCCTCTCACGGACTCTTGCCAGAGAAAGTTTCAGCTCTAAAATCGCTTTAGTTTTCAAATGATCGGCTTTTTTATGACAAACGCTGACGATGACGCTGCCGCTTGGAATTATGGGTAACCGCTTATAGCGCTCCGTAAAACGACTGTATTAAAATTGCACATGAAAGATGCATAAAAAAGGCACTTTCAACAGTTGTATGGCGATTGCTCAGGTGGCCTGAAAGCTGTGTCGCATTTATGAGAGCCACATCAGCTTTGTACCATCGTTTAGTAGTATTGTCTGCTGGAAACAAGAGCAATCACATAGTTTGGTCGTTTTGTTATTATTTAAATGTCGCTCATGGAATCGAATCCTCATCAAAACAGCGAAGGGGCCCAAGGAAATTAGCTGCAATACCATTGTCGGCCACAGCAGAGAGTCAAAGGGCTGGTGGCGCTGTTTCAATATGTAGGCTGCTGGCGAGGGAGACGGTCAAAGAGGTGTTTATGTACGAGTGCGTCCACTTCAGCGGGAAAGGTGTCGGGAAATGAATGGTGATAGTCATCAACTACTTTCAAGAATGTTTCCTGAACCACTCCTGAACCAATGTTGCTGTATTACAGGAGCATCGTCTTACAATGCACCACAAACACATCCAGTAAGATCCGTCAGTGCAGGCGTGCTGCACAGTGCTGAATAAGATCATATTTCAACCATTTGCAAAACAATTCATAGAAGCAAAATGTAGGCATTTTGTTAAAAATCTAAATGCATTCCTGTTCCTCTGGACTTACAGTCAATATATGAGAAATATGCAGCCGTTTAGCTGCAACAAAGTTACAACTCAACATGATGAACGATAAATTCAAATCATTTCGAAAAGGAAAAATGGCAATCCCTCACATTTGCAAGCAGTATTTTGCATGCCTGTAGCACATCCCTCCACTGGTACACCCCTGGCCACAATTCTTACAAACATGTGGGTTCTCTCTGTAAGGTGCGGATCCTGGCTGCGTCTAATTACCAAACACACACGCACGCGCGCACACACGCACATGGACACCGATTCAAACGTTAATGTAAATAAAACCTCTGATATTACAATCCTTCTAGCTGACGTGAACCAGGCAGAACAAACTCCCAACTTCCAGTAGCGGACTCCTGTAGGACTCCTGACCGCAGACTAGCAGACCGTCGGTGTGCAAGCAAGATGGAGTGACAGCGGGGACGGCCAATCACACAAGAAACGGCAGAGCCAATCGAGGAGCTTGTGGGCGGTCTAGACTAAGGGAAACAGGCTTCAGCTTGAGCGGCCGTTTTCCGCTTGGTCCTAGTGCTTGACGCGTCTCTGTTTACTATAGCGTAACATTGTTTTTGGACGTTAAAAAGTGCACGGGACCAAAACGGCCTTTTGAAAATGTGCAGGGGACATGTCCCCTGTGCCCCCCCTAAATTACGACCGTGTGCGGAGTAATAGCTTGGTAATAATAATTTCAAAGCTAACTTGGACGGCCAACAAGATTGTTTGCCTGTAGCACATAGGCCTACCTCTGGTAAGCCACTACTCACATACTAATACTCTCTTTTGTTTCATTTCCTTCCTGAGAGGCTGCTGAGTCCCTCACACGTTTCATCCCCACTCCAAAATGCCACTAATATGGAGCAAAATGACTTAGTGGACTAAAGTGAGCTCCTGCAGCGGTTCACAGACTGCAGCCGAGAGGAGAAGGTTGGCTGCATCGGGGACACTCGTCTGGAAAAAGGCAAATGACGGAGTGTGCATTCGCAGCGCAGTTGACTGCGTGGTCTGATCCTAGCTGGATTCGAACCGGTGAAGACCGGGCCTGAGGCTCCTGCGCATGCGCATTATGCACTTATGCTTAATCACCTGCTCTAACCACTCGGCCATCGGCCAAAGCGACTCCTCGCCGTGAAAAAAAGGGGGCAGGTGACGATTATCACTGCCCAAACCCGCTGTTCTGGAAATCTTTCAGCATGACAGATGTGTGTGTACCTTGGGTGCTCTCCCCGTGTTAGCGTGGGTTCTCTCCGGTTCTATGCAGGCTCCCTCCTGCCACAGTCCCAAGACATGCAGGATGGGGATAGGTTCATTGGTGACTCCGTAGGTGTGAACCTGAGTGTGAATGCTTGTCTGTCTCTACGTGTCGGCCCTGTGATAAACTGGTGACCTGTCCAGGGTGAACCCCGCCTTTGCCCAATGTCAGCTGGGATCGGCAGAGCTAGAGAATATTCAGTGGGGTGGCCAGGGTGAGACCAGAGGTCATTTTGGGGTGGCACATAGATCAAAAAATGAAAGAAGGCATCTTGAAAATGAACAGCAATGCTACTTTTTTTTTTTTTTTTTTACATCATCACATGCAACTTTATGGGCTTCAGAAAAACAGCATTGTTACAATGTGTTTCGCATAAATCCAAGAGTGGCTTCACGCGCTTTGTTTAAGTTTGAATCAAAATAAAAAACTTTGTTTAGTTTTAATAATACTCTCAATGTCTTTGATTTGGACAATGTGGGAAAAAATGAGATCCATCATCAGAACGACACTGATCATGGACCACACTGAGTATCTCACAGTGTAGTTTGCAGGATGATCAATTTCACCAGCTCTTATCAGGTCAGTCAACGACAGCGACGCAGAGTCAGCGCACTCTTTAATGGTAACGCTGCTCTTACGTCACCTTTAACAGCTGACTGACACCTGAGCTGATATACGTTCGATGGACCTCTAACAACTACGTGTTCTCCCGCTGTATTTATACCCCTCCGACGTGAAGCCCGTTTCACTCAGGGTGCAATATTTTCTCCACCGGCCATTTCCATGTGTGACACATTCTCCCTCTCACGGACTCTTGCCAGAGAAAGTTTCAGCTCTAAAATCGCTTTAGTTTTCAAATGATCGGCTTTTTTATGACAAACGCTGACGATGACGCTGCCGCTTGGAATTATGGGTAACCGCTTATAGCGCTCCGTAAAACGACTGTATTAAAATTGCACATGAAAGATGCATAAAAAAGGCACTTTCAACAGTTGTATGGCGATTGCTCAGGTGGCCTGAAAGCTGTGTCGCATTTATGAGAGCCACATCAGCTTTGTACCATCGTTTAGTAGTATTGTCTGCTGGAAACAAGAGCAATCACATAGTTTGGTCGTTTTGTTATTATTTAAATGTCGCTCATGGAATCGAATCCTCATCAAAACAGCGAAGGGGCCCGAGGAAATTAGCTGCAATACCATTGTCGGCCACAGCAGAGAGTCAAAGGGCTGGTGGCGCTGTTTCAATATGTAGGCTGCTGGCGAGGGAGACGGTCAAAGAGGTGTTTATGTACGAGTGCGTCCACTTCAGCGGGAAAGGTGTCGGGAAATGAATGGCGATAGTCATCAACTACTTTCAAGAATGTTTCCTGAACCACTCCTGAACCAATGTTGCTGTATTACAGGAGCATCGTCTTACAATGCACCAAAAACACATCCAGTAAGATCCGTCAGTGCAGGCGTGCTGCACAGTGCTGAATAAGATCATATTTCAACCATTTGCAAAACAATTCATAGAAGCAAAATGTAGGCATTTTGTTAAAAATCTAAATGCATTCCTGTTCCTCTGGACTTACAGTCAATATATGAGAAATATGCAGCCGTTTAGCTGCAACAAAGTTAAAACTCAACATGATGAACGATAAATTCAAATCATTTCGAAAAGGAAAAATGGCAATCCCTCACATTTGCAAGCAGTATTTTGCATGCCTGTAGCACATCCCTCCACTGGTACACCCCTGGCCACAATTCTTACAAACATGTGGGTTCTCTCTGTAAGGTGCGGATATAGGAGGAGTCGAAGTTGCAGGTAAAAAAATGGACACTTTATTTCCTATACTTGAACAACTCTAAAATCAGGGGAAAGGGCAGGGGGAAAGAGTTCTGTGTGGCGAGAGTAGCCTTCTCCCAGTGGCGTCTCCCAGGTGACGCACATCAGGTCCTAATGAGCTCTGAGCGCAGACGCACTCAACTGCGGCCTCTCCGCGGCTCCTCTGCGGCACTGTCCAGGGTGCTGAAGGGGACAGGTTAGAACCGCAACACTAGCCGCCGGGAGAGGGAGGGGAGATCGCAGGAGGAGATGGACGCGCGCAAGGACGAAACTTTGATTTCAGAGGTGGGGGGGGGGGGGGGACACAAGTATTTTTAATAAAACTCTAACTCTTTCAGTTCACTGTGTTTTCTAGTAGTTCTTCTAGTTTTCTATTGCTAATTTTAAGTTTACTGTTCCCTTTTTTGCTTTGACTGGTTGTAAATCATGTAGTAAAACATTATCACCCAATTCTAATCCAATAGTAATTATAGCAACAATAATAATAATACATGTTATTGATCAGATTATTGAGAGCTTTGTAGATGATGAGGAGGATCTTGAAGTGGATATGCTGCTTTATTGGGAGCCAGTGAAGGTGTTGCAGGACGGGTGTAAAGCATTTCTTTGAGTAACTCACACTTTGACTTCTAAAGAAGTCTCTTATGTCCACTTTTCTTTTTTTAGACATCCTGGCTGCGTCTAATTACCAAACACACACGCACGCGCGCACACACGCACATGGACACCGATTCAAACGTTAATGTAAATAAAACCTCTGATATTACAATCCTTCTAGCTGACGTGAACCAGGCAGAACAAACTCCCAACTTCCAGTAGCGGACTCCTGTAGGACTCCTGACCGCAGACTAGCAGACCGTCGGTGTGCAAGCAAGATGGAGTGACAGCGGGGACGGCCAATCACACAAGAAACGGCAGAGCCAATCGAGGAGCTTGTGGGCGGTCTAGACTAAGGGAAACAGGCTTCAGCTTGAGCGGCCGTTTTCCGCTTGGTCCTAGTGCTTGACGCGTCTCTGTTTACTATAGCGTAACATTGTTTTTGGACGTTAAAAAGTGCACGGGACCAAAACGGCCTTTTGAAAATGTGCAGGGGACATGTCCCCTGTGCCCCCCCTAAATTACGAGCGTGTGCGGAGTAATAGCTTGGTAATAATAATTTCAAAGCTAACTTGGACGGCCAACAAGATTGTTTGCCTGTAGCACATAGGCCTACCTCTGGTAAGCCACTACTCACCTACTAATACTCTCTTTTATTTCATTTCCTTCCTGAGAGGCTGCTGAGCCCCTCACACGTTTCATCCCCACTCCAAAATGCCACTAATATGGAGCAAAATGACTTAGTGGACTAAAGTGAGCTCCTGCAGCGGTTCACAGACTGCAGCCGAGAGGAGAAGGTTGGCTGCATCGGGGACACTCGTCTGGAAAAAGGCAAATGACGGAGTGTGCATTCGCAGCGCAGTTGACTGCGTGGTCTGATCCTAGCTGGATTCGAACCGGTGAAGACCGGGCCTGAGGCTCCTGCGCATGCGCATTATGCACTTATGCTTAATCACCTGCTCTAACCACTCGGCCATCGGCCAAAGCGACTCCTCGCCGTGAAAAAAAGGGGGCAGGTGACGATTATCACTGCCCAAACCCGCTGTTCTGGAAATCTTTCAGCATGACAGATGTGTGTGTACCTTGGGTGCTCTCCCCGTGTTAGCGTGGGTTCTCTCCGGTTCTATGCAGGCTCCCTCCTGCCACAGTCCCAAGACATGCAGGATGGGGATAGGTTCATTGGTGACTCCGTAGGTGTGAACCTGAGTGTGAATGCTTGTCTGTCTCTACGTGTCGGCCCTGTGATAAACTGGTGACCTGTCCAGGGTGAACCCCGCCTTTGCCCAATGTCAGCTGGGATCGGCAGAGCTAGAGAATATTCAGTGGGGTGGCCAGGGTGAGACCAGAGGTCATTTTGGGGTGGCACATAGATCAAAAAATGAAAGAAGGCATCTTGAAAATGAACAGCAATGCTACTTTTTTTTTTTTTTTTTTACATCATCACATGCAACTTTATGGGCTTCAGAAAAACAGCATTGTTACAATGTGTTTCGCATAAATCCAAGAGTGGCTTCACGCGCTTTGTTTAAGTTTGAATCAAAATAAAAAACTTTGTTTAGTTTTAATAATACTCTCAATGTCTTTGATTTGGACAATGTGGGAAAAAATGAGATCCATCATCAGAACGACACTGATCATGGACCACACTGAGTATCTCACAGTGTAGTTTGCAGGATGATCAATTTCACCAGCTCTTATCAGGTCAGTCAACGACAGCGACGCAGAGTCAGCGCACTCTTTAATGGTAACGCTGCTCTTACGTCACCTTTAACAGCTGACTGACACCTGAGCTGATATACGTTCGATGGACCTCTAACAACTACGTGTTCTCCCGCTGTATTTATACCCCTCCGACGTGAAGCCCGTTTCACTCAGGGTGCAATATTTTCTCCACCGGCCATTTCCATGTGTGACACATTCTCCCTCTCACGGACTCTTGCCAGAGAAAGTTTCAGCTCTAAAATCGCTTTAGTTTTCAAATGATCGGCTTTTTTATGACAAACGCTGACGATGACGCTGCCGCTTGGAATTATGGGTAACCGCTTATAGCGCTCCGTAAAACGACTGTATTAAAATTGCACATGAAAGATGCATAAAAAAGGCACTTTCAACAGTTGTATGGCGATTGCTCAGGTGGCCTGAAAGCTGTGTCGCATTTATGAGAGCCACATCAGCTTTGTACCATCGTTTAGTAGTATTGTCTGCTGGAAACAAGAGCAATCACATAGTTTGGTCGTTTTGTTATTATTTAAATGTCGCTCATGGAATCGAATCCTCATCAAAACAGCGAAGGGGCCCAAGGAAATTAGCTGCAATACCATTGTCGGCCACAGCAGAGAGTCAAAGGGCTGGTGGCGCTGTTTCAATATGTAGGCTGCTGGCGAGGGAGACGGTCAAAGAGGTGTTTATGTACGAGTGCGTCCACTTCAGCGGGAAAGGTGTCGGGAAATGAATGGTGATAGTCATCAACTACTTTCAAGAATGTTTCCTGAACCACTCCTGAACCAATGTTGCTGTATTACAGGAGCATCGTCTTACAATGCACCACAAACACATCCAGTAAGATCCGTCAGTGCAGGCGTGCTGCACAGTGCTGAATAAGATCATATTTCAACCATTTGCAAAACAATTCATAGAAGCAAAATGTAGGCATTTTGTTAAAAATCTAAATGCATTCCTGTTCCTCTGGACTTACAGTCAATATATGAGAAATATGCAGCCGTTTAGCTGCAACAAAGTTACAACTCAACATGATGAACGATAAATTCAAATCATTTCGAAAAGGAAAAATGGCAATCCCTCACATTTGCAAGCAGTATTTTGCATGCCTGTAGCACATCCCTCCACTGGTACACCCCTGGCCACAATTCTTACAAACATGTGGGTTCTCTCTGTAAGGTGCGGATCCTGGCTGCGTCTAATTACCAAACACACACGCACGCGCGCACACACGCACATGGACACCGATTCAAACGTTAATGTAAATAAAACCTCTGATATTACAATCCTTCTAGCTGACGTGAACCAGGCAGAACAAACTCCCAACTTCCAGTAGCGGACTCCTGTAGGACTCCTGACCGCAGACTAGCAGACCGTCGGTGTGCAAGCAAGATGGAGTGACAGCGGGGACGGCCAATCACACAAGAAACGGCAGAGCCAATCGAGGAGCTTGTGGGCGGTCTAGACTAAGGGAAACAGGCTTCAGCTTGAGCGGCCGTTTTCCGCTTGGTCCTAGTGCTTGACGCGTCTCTGTTTACTATAGCGTAACATTGTTTTTGGACGTTAAAAAGTGCACGGGACCAAAACGGCCTTTTGAAAATGTGCAGGGGACATGTCCCCTGTGCCCCCCCTAAATTACGACCGTGTGCGGAGTAATAGCTTGGTAATAATAATTTCAAAGCTAACTTGGACGGCCAACAAGATTGTTTGCCTGTAGCACATAGGCCTACCTCTGGTAAGCCACTACTCACATACTAATACTCTCTTTTGTTTCATTTCCTTCCTGAGAGGCTGCTGAGTCCCTCACACGTTTCATCCCCACTCCAAAATGCCACTAATATGGAGCAAAATGACTTAGTGGACTAAAGTGAGCTCCTGCAGCGGTTCACAGACTGCAGCCGAGAGGAGAAGGTTGGCTGCATCGGGGACACTCGTCTGGAAAAAGGCAAATGACGGAGTGTGCATTCGCAGCGCAGTTGACTGCGTGGTCTGATCCTAGCTGGATTCGAACCGGTGAAGACCGGGCCTGAGGCTCCTGCGCATGCGCATTATGCACTTATGCTTAATCACCTGCTCTAACCACTCGGCCATCGGCCAAAGCGACTCCTCGCCGTGAAAAAAAGGGGGCAGGTGACGATTATCACTGCCCAAACCCGCTGTTCTGGAAATCTTTCAGCATGACAGATGTGTGTGTACCTTGGGTGCTCTCCCCGTGTTAGCGTGGGTTCTCTCCGGTTCTATGCAGGCTCCCTCCTGCCACAGTCCCAAGACATGCAGGATGGGGATAGGTTCATTGGTGACTCCGTAGGTGTGAACCTGAGTGTGAATGCTTGTCTGTCTCTACGTGTCGGCCCTGTGATAAACTGGTGACCTGTCCAGGGTGAACCCCGCCTTTGCCCAATGTCAGCTGGGATCGGCAGAGCTAGAGAATATTCAGTGGGGTGGCCAGGGTGAGACCAGAGGTCATTTTGGGGTGGCACATAGATCAAAAAATGAAAGAAGGCATCTTGAAAATGAACAGCAATGCTACTTTTTTTTTTTTTTTTTTACATCATCACATGCAACTTTATGGGCTTCAGAAAAACAGCATTGTTACAATGTGTTTCGCATAAATCCAAGAGTGGCTTCACGCGCTTTGTTTAAGTTTGAATCAAAATAAAAAACTTTGTTTAGTTTTAATAATACTCTCAATGTCTTTGATTTGGACAATGTGGGAAAAAATGAGATCCATCATCAGAACGACACTGATCATGGACCACACTGAGTATCTCACAGTGTAGTTTGCAGGATGATCAATTTCACCAGCTCTTATCAGGTCAGTCAACGACAGCGACGCAGAGTCAGCGCACTCTTTAATGGTAACGCTGCTCTTACGTCACCTTTAACAGCTGACTGACACCTGAGCTGATATACGTTCGATGGACCTCTAACAACTACGTGTTCTCCCGCTGTATTTATACCCCTCCGACGTGAAGCCCGTTTCACTCAGGGTGCAATATTTTCTCCACCGGCCATTTCCATGTGTGACACATTCTCCCTCTCACGGACTCTTGCCAGAGAAAGTTTCAGCTCTAAAATCGCTTTAGTTTTCAAATGATCGGCTTTTTTATGACAAACGCTGACGATGACGCTGCCGCTTGGAATTATGGGTAACCGCTTATAGCGCTCCGTAAAACGACTGTATTAAAATTGCACATGAAAGATGCATAAAAAAGGCACTTTCAACAGTTGTATGGCGATTGCTCAGGTGGCCTGAAAGCTGTGTCGCATTTATGAGAGCCACATCAGCTTTGTACCATCGTTTAGTAGTATTGTCTGCTGGAAACAAGAGCAATCACATAGTTTGGTCGTTTTGTTATTATTTAAATGTCGCTCATGGAATCGAATCCTCATCAAAACAGCGAAGGGGCCCAAGGAAATTAGCTGCAATACCATTGTCGGCCACAGCAGAGAGTCAAAGGGCTGGTGGCGCTGTTTCAATATGTAGGCTGCTGGCGAGGGAGACGGTCAAAGAGGTGTTTATGTACGAGTGCGTCCACTTCAGCGGGAAAGGTGTCGGGAAATGAATGGTGATAGTCATCAACTACTTTCAAGAATGTTTCCTGAACCACTCCTGAACCAATGTTGCTGTATTACAGGAGCATCGTCTTACAATGCACCACAAACACATCCAGTAAGATCCGTCAGTGCAGGCGTGCTGCACAGTGCTGAATAAGATCATATTTCAACCATTTGCAAAACAATTCATAGAAGCAAAATGTAGGCATTTTGTTAAAAATCTAAATGCATTCCTGTTCCTCTGGACTTACAGTCAATATATGAGAAATATGCAGCCGTTTAGCTGCAACAAAGTTACAACTCAACATGATGAACGATAAATTCAAATCATTTCGAAAAGGAAAAATGGCAATCCCTCACATTTGCAAGCAGTATTTTGCATGCCTGTAGCACATCCCTCCACTGGTACACCCCTGGCCACAATTCTTACAAACATGTGGGTTCTCTCTGTAAGGTGCGGATCCTGGCTGCGTCTAATTACCAAACACACACGCACGCGCGCACACACGCACATGGACACCGATTCAAACGTTAATGTAAATAAAACCTCTGATATTACAATCCTTCTAGCTGACGTGAACCAGGCAGAACAAACTCCCAACTTCCAGTAGCGGACTCCTGTAGGACTCCTGACCGCAGACTAGCAGACCGTCGGTGTGCAAGCAAGATGGAGTGACAGCGGGGACGGCCAATCACACAAGAAACGGCAGAGCCAATCGAGGAGCTTGTGGGCGGTCTAGACTAAGGGAAACAGGCTTCAGCTTGAGCGGCCGTTTTCCGCTTGGTCCTAGTGCTTGACGCGTCTCTGTTTACTATAGCGTAACATTGTTTTTGGACGTTAAAAAGTGCACGGGACCAAAACGGCCTTTTGAAAATGTGCAGGGGACATGTCCCCTGTGCCCCCCCTAAATTACGACCGTGTGCGGAGTAATAGCTTGGTAATAATAATTTCAAAGCTAACTTGGACGGCCAACAAGATTGTTTGCCTGTAGCACATAGGCCTACCTCTGGTAAGCCACTACTCACATACTAATACTCTCTTTTGTTTCATTTCCTTCCTGAGAGGCTGCTGAGTCCCTCACACGTTTCATCCCCACTCCAAAATGCCACTAATATGGAGCAAAATGACTTAGTGGACTAAAGTGAGCTCCTGCAGCGGTTCACAGACTGCAGCCGAGAGGAGAAGGTTGGCTGCATCGGGGACACTCGTCTGGAAAAAGGCAAATGACGGAGTGTGCATTCGCAGCGCAGTTGACTGCGTGGTCTGATCCTAGCTGGATTCGAACCGGTGAAGACCGGGCCTGAGGCTCCTGCGCATGCGCATTATGCACTTATGCTTAATCACCTGCTCTAACCACTCGGCCATCGGCCAAAGCGACTCCTCGCCGTGAAAAAAAGGGGGCAGGTGACGATTATCACTGCCCAAACCCGCTGTTCTGGAAATCTTTCAGCATGACAGATGTGTGTGTACCTTGGGTGCTCTCCCCGTGTTAGCGTGGGTTCTCTCCGGTTCTATGCAGGCTCCCTCCTGCCACAGTCCCAAGACATGCAGGATGGGGATAGGTTCATTGGTGACTCCGTAGGTGTGAACCTGAGTGTGAATGCTTGTCTGTCTCTACGTGTCGGCCCTGTGATAAACTGGTGACCTGTCCAGGGTGAACCCCGCCTTTGCCCAATGTCAGCTGGGATCGGCAGAGCTAGAGAATATTCAGTGGGGTGGCCAGGGTGAGACCAGAGGTCATTTTGGGGTGGCACATAGATCAAAAAATGAAAGAAGGCATCTTGAAAATGAACAGCAATGCTACTTTTTTTTTTTTTTTTTTACATCATCACATGCAACTTTATGGGCTTCAGAAAAACAGCATTGTTACAATGTGTTTCGCATAAATCCAAGAGTGGCTTCACGCGCTTTGTTTAAGTTTGAATCAAAATAAAAAACTTTGTTTAGTTTTAATAATACTCTCAATGTCTTTGATTTGGACAATGTGGGAAAAAATGAGATCCATCATCAGAACGACACTGATCATGGACCACACTGAGTATCTCACAGTGTAGTTTGCAGGATGATCAATTTCACCAGCTCTTATCAGGTCAGTCAACGACAGCGACGCAGAGTCAGCGCACTCTTTAATGGTAACGCTGCTCTTACGTCACCTTTAACAGCTGACTGACACCTGAGCTGATATACGTTCGATGGACCTCTAACAACTACGTGTTCTCCCGCTGTATTTATACCCCTCCGACGTGAAGCCCGTTTCACTCAGGGTGCAATATTTTCTCCACCGGCCATTTCCATGTGTGACACATTCTCCCTCTCACGGACTCTTGCCAGAGAAAGTTTCAGCTCTAAAATCGCTTTAGTTTTCAAATGATCGGCTTTTTTATGACAAACGCTGACGATGACGCTGCCGCTTGGAATTATGGGTAACCGCTTATAGCGCTCCGTAAAACGACTGTATTAAAATTGCACATGAAAGATGCATAAAAAAGGCACTTTCAACAGTTGTATGGCGATTGCTCAGGTGGCCTGAAAGCTGTGTCGCATTTATGAGAGCCACATCAGCTTTGTACCATCGTTTAGTAGTATTGTCTGCTGGAAACAAGAGCAATCACATAGTTTGGTCGTTTTGTTATTATTTAAATGTCGCTCATGGAATCGAATCCTCATCAAAACAGCGAAGGGGCCCGAGGAAATTAGCTGCAATACCATTGTCGGCCACAGCAGAGAGTCAAAGGGCTGGTGGCGCTGTTTCAATATGTAGGCTGCTGGCGAGGGAGACGGTCAAAGAGGTGTTTATGTACGAGTGCGTCCACTTCAGCGGGAAAGGTGTCGGGAAATGAATGGCGATAGTCATCAACTACTTTCAAGAATGTTTCCTGAACCACTCCTGAACCAATGTTGCTGTATTACAGGAGCATCGTCTTACAATGCACCAAAAACACATCCAGTAAGATCCGTCAGTGCAGGCGTGCTGCACAGTGCTGAATAAGATCATATTTCAACCATTTGCAAAACAATTCATAGAAGCAAAATGTAGGCATTTTGTTAAAAATCTAAATGCATTCCTGTTCCTCTGGACTTACAGTCAATATATGAGAAATATGCAGCCGTTTAGCTGCAACAAAGTTAAAACTCAACATGATGAACGATAAATTCAAATCATTTCGAAAAGGAAAAATGGCAATCCCTCACATTTGCAAGCAGTATTTTGCATGCCTGTAGCACATCCCTCCACTGGTACACCCCTGGCCACAATTCTTACAAACATGTGGGTTCTCTCTGTAAGGTGCGGATATAGGAGGAGTCGAAGTTGCAGGTAAAAAAATGGACACTTTATTTCCTATACTTGAACAACTCTAAAATCAGGGGAAAGGGCAGGGGGAAAGAGTTCTGTGTGGCGAGAGTAGCCTTCTCCCAGTGGCGTCTCCCAGGTGACGCACATCAGGTCCTAATGAGCTCTGAGCGCAGACGCACTCAACTGCGGCCTCTCCGCGGCTCCTCTGCGGCACTGTCCAGGGTGCTGAAGGGGACAGGTTAGAACCGCAACACTAGCCGCCGGGAGAGGGAGGGGAGATCGCAGGAGGAGATGGACGCGCGCAAGGACGAAACTTTGATTTCAGAGGTGGGGGGGGGGGGGGGACACAAGTATTTTTAATAAAACTCTAACTCTTTCAGTTCACTGTGTTTTCTAGTAGTTCTTCTAGTTTTCTATTGCTAATTTTAAGTTTACTGTTCCCTTTTTTGCTTTGACTGGTTGTAAATCATGTAGTAAAACATTATCACCCAATTCTAATCCAATAGTAATTATAGCAACAATAATAATAATACATGTTATTGATCAGATTATTGAGAGCTTTGTAGATGATGAGGAGGATCTTGAAGTGGATATGCTGCTTTATTGGGAGCCAGTGAAGGTGTTGCAGGACGGGTGTAAAGCATTTCTTTGAGTAACTCACACTTTGACTTCTAAAGAAGTCTCTTATGTCCACTTTTCTTTTTTTAGACATCCTGGCTGCGTCTAATTACCAAACACACACGCACGCGCGCACACACGCACATGGACACCGATTCAAACGTTAATGTAAATAAAACCTCTGATATTACAATCCTTCTAGCTGACGTGAACCAGGCAGAACAAACTCCCAACTTCCAGTAGCGGACTCCTGTAGGACTCCTGACCGCAGACTAGCAGACCGTCGGTGTGCAAGCAAGATGGAGTGACAGCGGGGACGGCCAATCACACAAGAAACGGCAGAGCCAATCGAGGAGCTTGTGGGCGGTCTAGACTAAGGGAAACAGGCTTCAGCTTGAGCGGCCGTTTTCCGCTTGGTCCTAGTGCTTGACGCGTCTCTGTTTACTATAGCGTAACATTGTTTTTGGACGTTAAAAAGTGCACGGGACCAAAACGGCCTTTTGAAAATGTGCAGGGGACATGTCCCCTGTGCCCCCCCTAAATTACGAGCGTGTGCGGAGTAATAGCTTGGTAATAATAATTTCAAAGCTAACTTGGACGGCCAACAAGATTGTTTGCCTGTAGCACATAGGCCTACCTCTGGTAAGCCACTACTCACCTACTAATACTCTCTTTTATTTCATTTCCTTCCTGAGAGGCTGCTGAGCCCCTCACACGTTTCATCCCCACTCCAAAATGCCACTAATATGGAGCAAAATGACTTAGTGGACTAAAGTGAGCTCCTGCAGCGGTTCACAGACTGCAGCCGAGAGGAGAAGGTTGGCTGCATCGGGGACACTCGTCTGGAAAAAGGCAAATGACGGAGTGTGCATTCGCAGCGCAGTTGACTGCGTGGTCTGATCCTAGCTGGATTCGAACCGGTGAAGACCGGGCCTGAGGCTCCTGCGCATGCGCATTATGCACTTATGCTTAATCACCTGCTCTAACCACTCGGCCATCGGCCAAAGCGACTCCTCGCCGTGAAAAAAAGGGGGCAGGTGACGATTATCACTGCCCAAACCCGCTGTTCTGGAAATCTTTCAGCATGACAGATGTGTGTGTACCTTGGGTGCTCTCCCCGTGTTAGCGTGGGTTCTCTCCGGTTCTATGCAGGCTCCCTCCTGCCACAGTCCCAAGACATGCAGGATGGGGATAGGTTCATTGGTGACTCCGTAGGTGTGAACCTGAGTGTGAATGCTTGTCTGTCTCTACGTGTCGGCCCTGTGATAAACTGGTGACCTGTCCAGGGTGTACCCCGCCTTTGCCCAATGTCAGCTGGGATCGGCAGAGCTAGAGAATATTCAGTGGGGTGGCCAGGGTGAGACCAGAGGTCATTTTGGGGTGGCACATAGATCTAAAAATGAAAGAAGGCATCTTGAAAATGAACAGCAATGCTACTTTTTTTTTTTTTTTTTTTTTACATCATCACATGCAACTTTATGGGCTTCAGAAAAACAGCATTGTTACAATGTGTTTCGCATAAATCCAAGAGTGGCTTCACGCGCTTTGTTTAAGTTTGAATCAAAATAAAAAACTTTGTTTAGTTTTAATAATACTCTCAATGTCTTTGATTTGGACAATGTGGGAAAAAATGAGGTCCATCATTCTCAGAACGACATTGATCATGGACCACACTGAGTATCTCACAGTGTAGTTTGCAGGATGATCAATTTCACCAGCTCTTATCAGGTCAGTCAACGACAGCGACGCAGAGTCAGCGCACTCTTTAATGGTAACGCTGCTCTTACGTCACCTTTAACAGCTGACTGACACCTGAGCTGATATACGTTCGATGGACCTCTAACAACTACGTGTTCTCCCGCTGTATTTATACCCCTCCGACGTGAAGCCCGTTTCACTCAGGGTGCAATATTTTCTCCACCGGCCATTTCCATGTGTGACACATTCTCCCTCTCACGGACTCTTGCCAGAGAAAGTTTCAGCTCTAAAATCGCTTTAGTTTTCAAATGATCGGCTTTTTTATGACAAACGCTGACGATGACGCTGCCGCTTGGAATTATGGGTAACCGCTTATAGCGCTCCGTAAAACGACTGTATTAAAATTGCACATGAAAGATGCATAAAAAAGGCACTTTCAACAGTTGTATGGCGATTGCTCAGGTGGCCTGAAAGCTGTGTCGCATTTATGAGAGCCACATCAGCTTTGTACCATCGTTTAGTAGTATTGTCTGCTGGAAACAAGAGCAATCACATAGTTTGGTCGTTTTGTTATTATTTAAATGTCGCTCATGGAATCGAATCCTCATCAAAACAGCGAAGGGGCCCAAGGAAATTAGCTGCAATACCATTGTCGGCCACAGCAGAGAGTCAAAGGGCTGGTGGCGCTGTTTCAATATGTAGGCTGCTGGCGAGGGAGACGGTCAAAGAGGTGTTTATGTACGAGTGCGTCCACTTCAGCGGGAAAGGTGTCGGGAAATGAATGGTGATAGTCATCAACTACTTTCAAGAATGTTTCCTGAACCACTCCTGAACCAATGTTGCTGTATTACAGGAGCATCGTCTTACAATGCACCACAAACACATCCAGTAAGATCCGTCAGTGCAGGCGTGCTGCACAGTGCTGAATAAGATCATATTTCAACCATTTGCAAAACAATTCATAGAAGCAAAATGTAGGCATTTTGTTAAAAATCTAAATGCATTCCTGTTCCTCTGGACTTACAGTCAATATATGAGAAATATGCAGCCGTTTAGCTGCAACAAAGTTACAACTCAACATGATGAACGATAAATTCAAATCATTTCGAAAAGGAAAAATGGCAATCCCTCACATTTGCAAGCAGTATTTTGCATGCCTGTAGCACATCCCTCCACTGGTACACCCCTGGCCACAATTCTTACAAACATGTGGGTTCTCTCTGTAAGGTGCGGATATAGGAGGAGTCGAAGTTGCAGGTAAAAAAATGGACACTTTATTTCCTATACTTGAACAACTCTAAAGTCAGGGGAAAGGGCAGGGGGAAAGAGTTCTGTGTGGCGAGAGTAGCCTTCTCCCAGTGGCGTCTCCCAGGTGACGCACATCAGGTCCTAATGAGCTCTGAGCGCAGACGCACTCAACTGCGGCCTCTCCGCGGCTCCTCTGCGGCACTGTCCAGGGTGCTGAAGGGGACAGGTTAGAACCGCAACACTAGCCGCCGGGAGAGGGAGGGGAGATCGCAGGAGGAGATGGACGCGCGTTACGCACTAGTGGACACCAGCGGAACCTGCGAAAACGGAAAGAAAATAGATAATGGCGATTTCAACATTCATTTTGTTTAAATTTAGGCTGGGTTTTCGTTTTCTGGTGGCTGTTATTTTTTGTTTTGTTTGGTTAGAGGGTTAGGCCATACTGCCTAGTAGCCACAATATATTCTGTTGTGTTTTTCTCCTTGTTTAATTGTGTGAAAAATAAAAGAAATGGACACCTCTCAAATGGTTTATGAAAAATGGCTTTGAATCAGATTGGCCCGTGTCTGCAATCCCGCAGCATTGCGTTGTCCTGCATGTGTGGATTCTCCTCCACGTCCAAGGCATCATGCTCGATACGTCTCGATTATTTTTTCTTCAGTCATTCCAAAAATGTTGAGTGAGCAGAAGAGACTCGTTCTCTCCGTCGCCTTTCGTTGTGCCTATGCCTGCTCCTTGCTACAACGACCGCAGCCACGTGTGCGTAAAGCTGCGCCAGTTAATACATGACTTTCAAACGTGCTAAATAAAGACGCAAAATCAGCGAACGCAATTAGTTCCAGGTTTGGCAAATCACATTGCGTGCGCTAAACTAATCTA